>NW_027069633.1:855175-1116435 GCF_002906115.3 Quercus suber | reverse complement strand
GAGAGAGAGAGAGAGAGAGAGAGAGAGAGAGAGAGAGAGAGAGAGAGAGAGAGAGAGAACCGTATTTAAAAATTAAAAAAAAGAAAAAGAAAAAACAATGGTTGAGTTCAAGGGTTGGGCATTTAAATTCTTACTTAACATGGAAAATAAATATTACAAGACCAATACGTAACAACTAGTATTACACAAGAAATAATACACATCAGTTTAGTTTAATGGTAACAGCTATAATACAATAGCACACAAGAAATGACATACAAAACATAATCTTAAAAACTTATTATATACAAGAAACGGTACACAACTATTTTCTTCCTTTAGGAATAAGTTGTAGGGGTTGCTTCTTTTTCAGTGTTATGGCGAAATGATCATTCATGTCTAGTTCAGTTGATTTCATACTACCTGGAAGAAACCAGTCAAACGAGTGGACTAATGATGCCAAAATAAGTGGAACTTGCTTAGTAGCCAAAGGTTGTCCAAGATAAACTCTCCTTCCAGCTCCAAAAGGTGTATAGGCAAAATTGGTTCCCTTCAAATCCAAACATGAGTCAAGAAACCTCTCAGGTTTGAACCTCAATGGATCATTAAAAATTGAAGGATCTCGGCCTATTGCCCACATGTTAACCAGAATTTTGGAGTCTTTAGGAATTGTATAGCCCATTACTTGACATGTTTGTAACGCACGACGAGGAAGGAGTAATGGTCCTGGAGGGTATAATCTCAGTGTTTCTTTGACACAAGCTTCTAGGTAAGGAAGATGGGCTAAATGGGATTCTTTCACCATTTCTGTTCCAATTTCACGTTTAAGTTCGTCACGTAGTTTGTGCAAGACATCTTGGTTTCTCATCAATTCTGCCATTGCCCATTCAGTTACCATACTACTGGAATCAGTGCCAGCAATAAGTAGATCCTATACATAGAGAGAAAAAGATGATTTTTTTTATCATATTTAAATTTATGAGAATACATATGGCATACTTTCTAAATTTCACATATAAAGCAAACTTAATGAGAGAGAGAGAGAGAGAGAGAGAGAGAGAGAGAGAGAGAGAGAGAGAGAGAGAGAGAGAGAGAGAGAGAGAGAGAGAGAGAGAGAGAGAGTACCAAAATCAATTGGCTGATTTGATCATTTGTAAACCCTTCTTTAATCAAAGCATCCAAGAAATCTCTCTGACCTAGCTAAAATAGAACTCTCTTGTTTCCGTCTTTCTTTGATAATATCTGTTAGGTTCTAAAGATTTAGGAATTTGTGTATTTAGAACTCTAATGTGTAATGTTAGCAAACCATGATCAAAACAATATGTTTAGTCTTGTTTAGACTTGCTCAAAGTTATATATTTTATGTAAAGTTGGAATCGAGAGGCTGCAGATGCATTGGTGCATTTCAGCCTGGCTCGATCGATCGAAAGAAAGACTCGTTCGATCGAATCTCGGGTAGAATGCTTTTCTGCAGAATTTTCCAACTCAACCCTAACTCATTAAACATTTTGGGTTTTCTGTTTTACCCTAGGTATAAAAGACAAAACCCTAGCCACGTTTTTAGAGGTGCTCCTGTTATGTTGTTGCTCATACTTTTCTGTTTTGTGTAAATCTCTTGTGAGATCTAGAGGAGCTTTCCTTTACACAAAGTTTAGGGTTTTCAAGATAGAGATAGTATCAACATCTTGATGATCACTCGGTTGCTACCATTGGAGCTTAAAGAATAACAAGCGTGGGTGCTTGTAGCTGATTGGAGAATCCAAGAAAGAAGGAGTCCGTGGATTCAGAGCTTGCACGTGGTCGTGTTAGTAAGTTCTACTGGTGGGTAGCATTACGAAGTCAAGTGGGGAGCTTTTAAGTCCTTTTGTATGAACTTCGATTCTTTCGCATAGTAGATTCAGGTTTACCTTGAGGATAGCTAGGTCAAATCCTCCCCAGGTTTTTATCGTGTGGTTTCCTGGGTGATTATATCATTGTGTCTTTTATATTTCCACTGCTTTATATTCTTGATATGATTGTATGTTTGTGATAACCTAGAATTGCATAATTTGACTAAGTTAATCATTTGGCTAATTAACTAGGTTAATCTGGTTGGTTTAAGGGTCTAAAACTGTTTAAGTGGTATCAGAGTGGGTAGCTCTCTTATTTGAGGTTTCTTGATCTCTGAGCTGATCCTTGACCCTTGCTGTCATGGATTTTTGGAAAAACTTTTTCCTTATATATCAACTTGTCTACTTGTTGTCTTTGTCTCTTGTTGTTTTTGTTAAATCTTTCCTTGAATATCTTGGTATAATCATATGTGGTAAGAATTATTTATGTTATACTGCTTTAACCGCCTTAAAGGCACGTGATTCTTGTCTTTGGTATTTGGATAGTGGTTGTTCCAGGCATATGACAGGAAATAAAGGTTTATTCAAGACACTCTTTGAAGGAAAGATTGGTACAGTCACTTTTGGAGATGGAAGCAAATATGTGATCAGAGGCATTAGAATTATGAATATTCCAGGATTGCTAGTGTTTGAAGATGTTTGGTATGTTGATGAACTAAAGGCCAATCTACTCAGCATAAGCCAGATTTGTGACAATGGATTAAATGTTCTTTTCACCAAGTATGAATGTGAGATACTTGATGAAGGAGGTGATTGTATGTGTGTTAGAGTAAAGACAGCTGACAACTGTTATGGCATAACACCAAGTGTGAACAACAAGTGCTTTAATGCAAAGATCGATCAAGTTGATTTGTGGTATCAACGGTTGGGACATGCCAGTCATAAGCAGCTAGAGAAGATTTCCAAATGTGAGGCAATTATTAGTTTACCTAAATTTGAGAAGATAGATAAGTGCATTTGTCGACTATGTCAAATAGGTAAACAAGTGAAATCTAAGCATCCGTCAGTGACAAGTGTTCAAACTTTAAGACCTTTAGAGCTATTGCACATTGATCTCATGGGTCCTGCCAGAGTTCAGAGTTTGGGTGGAAAGAAGTATATTCTAGTTGTTGTTGATGACTTTACTAGATATACTTGGGTTGTACTTTTGAAAGATAAAGCTGAGACTCCTGAGAAGATGATACATCTGTAGAAGAAATTGCAGGTTGAGAAAGATACTGTGATAGCCAGAATAAGAAGTGATCATGGAAGAGAATTTGAGAATACCAAGCTGGCTACTTTTTGCAATGATCAAGGCATTCATCAAGAGTTCTCTTCGCCTAAGACACACCAACAGAATGGGATTGTGGAAAGGAAAAAGGGGTTGTTTAGGAGATGGCACAGGTTATGCTACACAACAAAAATTTGCCAAAATCCTTCTGGGAGAAGCTGTCAACACTGCTTGTCATACTCTCAACCGAGTACATTTCAGACCTGACTCCAAGAAAACTCCCTATGAACTCTGGAGAGGGAAGAAACCTGTTGTCAAATATTTCAGGATATTTGGCAGTGACTGTTACATTCTACATGATAGAGAGAACCTAGAAAAGTTTGATGCAAAAAGTGATAAAGGATACTTTCTAGGATACTCTTCCACTAGTAGAGCTTACAAAGTGTACAATCTGAGAACCAAAACAGTCATGAAATCTTCAAATGTTGTGATAAATGATGAAGTGTGTTCAGAAACACTTTTAGAAAGCACTGCTCCTGCTCAAGATAAGTCTCTAGAAGTTGATGATTCACTTCCTGCTGAGTATGTTGGGAAACATAGTGAGGAAGAGCTGTTATTATTGAATGATACAGCTTCAGTACCATCAAGTTCAGAACCATCTACTCCGATTCATGAAAATCAACAGGTACAAAGTGAGCTCAGTCCTCCATCTAAACAGAAAGGTACCTCCACATTTTTAGTTAAAGGTCATCCTCTAGAGTGAGACTGAATCATCCCTCCACTAATATATTGGGTAGTCTAAATGATAACATGAGATTGAGATTAAAAGCCTTGAATGTGATCACTCATTCATGCTATCTATCCCAATTTGAACTAAAGAAGGTGGATGAAGCACTTCAAGATGCTGATTGGGTAAATTCCATGCATGAAGAGCTTCATCAATTCATTCGGAATGATGTGTGGGAATTAGTTCCTAGACTAAAGAGTGTAAATGTGATTGGAACTAGGTGGATCTTTAAGAACAAGTTGGATGAACATGGCACTGTGATCAGAAACAAATTAAGACTTGTTGCACAGGGGTACACACAAGTGGAAGGAATTGATTTTGATGAGACTTTTGCACCAGTAGCAAGGTTAGAATCCATCCGGATACTGTTGGCCACAGCAAGTTACCTAAACTTCAAGTTATATCAAATGGATGTCAAGAGTGCTTTCTTGAATAGAATGCTACAAGAAGAAGTATATGTTAAACACCTAAAGGCTTTGTTGATTCTCACAGACCAGATGATGTCTACAAATTGAAGAGAGCACTCTATGGGTTGAAACAAGCTCCTAGGGCTTGGTATGACAGATTGACTACATATCTCAATGAGCATGGATTCAAAAAGGATTTGCAGATACAACACTCTTCATAAGAAAGGATAAGAATAGTTTTGTTGTAGCTCAAATTTATGTTGATGACATTGTTTTTTTTTTTTTTTTTTTTTTTTTTTTGCTTTGAGGAGTTAGGGGAGATGTTAGATTGTATCTAGGTGCTTCACTTTGTATATCATTGTTTTGGGGCTACTTATGTTAGGGGGAGTAACTGTTTTTGGGTGTTACATTGTTTTTGATATACATGATTCTTGTTTCTTTTGATTCACTGCTTATTGATTTATATTTATGAGTTATTCATTGATATATGTCTTTATTATGTGTTGTGTGAATCATACAAGAAAGTTATACCTATTTATTTACTGTTTTCCACCACACATGCGTTTATGCATTTGTTGAGTGTTTTAGAAATATACAGGTTGATTCAATTGAGTTGCTGTCTACACTTGCAACTGATGGATAGTAGTTAGGATTGAATTTTAGTGTTTATGAGCATTATTTTTGTAAAGGGCTTTTTACTTGTAAACTTTGAGCCTTTAATTTGTGTTTTGTCACGGATTGCCAAAGGGGGAGTTTGTTAGGTTCTAAAGATTTAGGAATTTGTGAATTTAGAACTCTAATGTATAATGTTGGCAAACCATGATCAAAACAATATGTTTAGTCTTGTTTAGACTTGCTCAAAGTTAAATATTTTATGTAAAGTTGGAATTGAGAGGCTGCAGATACATTGGTGCATTTCGGCCTGACTCGATCGATCGAAAGAAAGACTCGATCGATCGAATCTCGGGCAGAATGCTTTTCTATAGAATTTTTCAACTCAGTCCTAACTCATTAAACGTTTTGGGTTTTCTGTTTTACCCTAGGTATAAAAGTCAAAACCCTAGCCATGTTTTTAGAGGTGCTCATGTTGTGTTGTTGCTCATACTTTTCTGTTTTGTGTAAATCTCTTGTGAAATCTAGATGAGTTTTCCTTTACACAAAGTTTAGGGTTTTCAAGGTAGAGATAGTATCAACATCTTGATGATCAAATCGGTTGCTGTCATTAGAGCTTAAAGAATAACAAGTGTGGGTGCTTGTAGCTGATTGGAGAATCCAAGAAAGAAGGAGTCCGTGGATTTGGAGCTTGCACGTGGTCGTGTCAGTAAGTTCTATTGGTGAGTAGCATTAGGAAGTCAAGCGGGGAGCTTGTAAGTTCTTTTGTATGAACTTCAATTCTTTCACATGAATTTCGATTCTTTCGCATAGTGGATTCAGGTTTACCTTGAGGATAACTAGGTCAAATCCTCACCAGGTTTTTACCGTGTGATTTTATGGGTGATCATATCATTGTGTCTTTTATATTTCCACTGCTTTATATTCTTGATATGATTGTATGTTTGTGATAACCTAGAACTGCATAATTTGACTAAGTTAATCACTTGGCTAATTAACTAGGTTAATCTGGTTGGTTTAAGGGTCTAAAACTGTTCAATATCATCCCAAATAATAATAAAATTTTTAACTATTTTATCACGTTTCTTTTGTATACCTTGAAAATTTAATCCAGTTAATATTGGATAAAAATTTGATAAATCTGGAATCATTCCTAACTCTACGATTTCAACAATAAGCTTCCTCAACTCTTTACCAATATCCTTACCCACAAAGTCAAAAAAGTCTACTGAAAATATTAAATTACTCAAAATATTAGTAAACGTAACATAAACTGTCTCTCCTAGATTCAATACCTCACCCTCCTTAGAACCCATGAAACCTACCAACTCACTCACCTTCTTCTCTCTTATGTGGTTTTGAGATTCCAATACTTTGGCTGAAAAAAGGTCAGATTTACAAATAACCCTTAGGCCCCTCCAATTATCGTTGGACTCAGGGGAAGCTCCAAATGCAAAGTTGAGTTTTGGGTTTATGAGTGGAACAGCGTTTGCGATGTACCGGCCTGACAAATCTCGGTCATGGGTCTTAAGAACTTCTCTTGCTGCATCTGGCGATGATGCAATGATAGTAATTTGGTTGCCCAAACGTAGAGACGTGAGGGGGCCATGGATTCTAGCTAAGTTGGCTAATATGGAAAGGAGCTGCCTTCCCATTAATTTGGAAAATGTTCCCTACAATAGGCCATGCAAATGGACCTGGTGGGGGTAGTGGATTTTTAGAGAATATGTGTTTGAAGTAAAGATAGAAGAAGGGTATTAGAAGGAGCAGACTGAAGAAGACCTTTAGATCCATAGTTTTTAGTGAGAAACGAAAGCTGTATTGCATTTGCGAACTTGTAATTAAGTTGTAACCCTAATTTATAGAGTGAGAAAATCATGTTTTACGGTTTGATTTATTCTAAATATAATCCACATGTTACAAATGTTGTAAATAAAGATTCGATTATGATCTTTGGGCCCAAAGAAAAGTTTCAAAGGCTTTTTTTTTTTTTAAGTGATCTATAGAGATTTTTTTAAAAATTTTGGATAGGAAGTGGACCATTATATATAAAGAGTTTTTAATATTTGGAACACAAGACCCCAAAATTATATCTTTAAATTCTTTTATAATGGTCCACTTCCTACACTTTTTATTTCTTCTAATTACTAATTTCTCAGACAATTAACATATTAAAATAAAGATGATTTAGTTCTCATGACTCAATCAAAAAGTAAGAAGAAAAAAAAAAGGCTACAGGGGAGACTTTCCAAGGGGTTAACTTTAAAACTCTCATAAATCTAAGATTCCTAGACTGTGTAGAAATTGGAAAAAAAAGTACTCAAAATTTTGAAAATGTAAAGAAAAAATGGGCTAAAGGGTTAATCTTTTATCTAGACCTTAAAGTTTCACAAATTTTATTGAGTTTTTTTTTTTTTTAAGAGATAATTACAACATGCTGCTAATCCCGCAACTCGAACTTTTTTTTTCCTAGACCTCTAGGTGCTTTGTGCATGGAGAGATGTCAATTCAGCTACAAGGCCTTTGACCAAATTTTATTGAGTTAAAGCAAATAAACACTAAACAAATTATGAATATAAATTCTAAAACATTAGGTTATGTTTGATAACAGTTTTTGTTTTCTGTTTTCAAAAACTTGTTTTTGGGAATATAAAAAAAAAAAAAATTCTTGTATTTTTGAAATAAAAAACATGTTTGGTTAGTTGAAATTCTTTTAAAAAAATAGTTGTGGGGCCTGTGGGCCTGATAACCACAGCCCACCGCATAGTAGGCCCAAGGCCAACGCCGAGGAGGACTGACCAGCCAAGGCTAAGTCAGACAAAGCCTCTTTTTCTGATCCAAGCCGAGGACCTCTTCGTCCTCGGCATACTAAGGATCACTTTTGGAAGGGACAAGCCCAGAGCAAACTGTCACATTCGCATTTAATGCATTCACCTAACCCCTCTGGCCGCATTAATGGGGATATAACCCCTTAGTAGGGCAACATTGATCAGAGTGAACCACTTGAGTATCGGTAAGGCCTCTGATGGGACGGATGGCCAGAAGGGAGGCGAATGGATGATCAACAAATGGAAGAAGGAGATAGGAAGATGAAGACTATATAAGAAAAGCAAGTAAAGTAGAGAGGGGAGGAAAAAAGAGAGAAGAAAAGGGTCTCCTCGGCCACGGGCCGAGGAGCATCCCCCCATTTGTAAAGAAACTCTAAGTATATTTTTATAAAAGAAAGTTCATGCATGGTGATCGACGGCCAGCATCTAAGCCTTTAACCCACTCTCTATAAATTTATTGTTTGGGCTTGATTGGGCTGAAAACCCATTCATACTCAGGGTCAATCCAAACTGAGTCCCTACAATTGGCGCCGTCTGTGGGAAGGATTAGGGTGCTGGCCGGCGCACCAGGCGAGTGTTCTAAGTATTCGTTTTACAGTAGGTTGAAAAAAAAAATAGAAGATTTGACAGTAGAAAAAAAGAAAGAAAGATCTGGATATTATTATTTCATGAATAGAAAAAGTACAAGTTACAATCAGAGGCTCAGGCAGGTGTGTTTCACATACAAATTTACAAGCTAATCCTACCAGCTACTTCTACAATCAGAGGTGTAGGTGGAGCCGCCCTAAGAAAAAACTGGCCGGTAGGAAGTGTCAAGCCGTCCCTTTATTGGTATAAAGAGAATGGGAAAGCTTGACAGGAGGCGGAGAAGGGGAAGGGCAATCATGTTCCCAGGCCACCAACAACTCCCTTCTCGGCTAGGCGGAGCTGGAACAAAGAGAGGAGCAGATGCAGGGGCTCCGGGATACCTTCCCCCATGATGTTCCCTCGATTCTCTCCGATCCTCACGAGTGTTGGCCGTTGGAGGCGGCAACACTCGAGCACCACCCATGAGGTAAGTTCGCACATCTTCCTCGTCGGGGGTGTACTCCGAGGAAAGACGTTAGGTTCTCTAACAACACCCCTCTGGGACACCTCAAAGGGCGCCATCGGGGTTACGCCTAGACTCTGCTGCACCGAAAGCCCAGTGGGGGCTGCGGCCATACCGGTTTTTGTCAATCCCGGTAACAATTCGGCGGGGTTGTTAAAAGGGCTTGGGAAGTTGGAAGAAAGTGTTTTGTTCTGTTTGTGTTGAGAGGTCCATGGGTTGTGGAGAAACCATCTCCTCACTTTATATAGGGGATAGGGGTTAGTAAGAATTAATTCATGCAGAGTTCGAAAAGAGAATTATCAGCTGGGCTAATAATGAAGCCACCAATTTCCAAGGAGGCCATAGACCGTTGGACTCGTGTTAATTCTTGAGGACATTAATGAAGGCGCGTTTCGCGCACCGAAGCGTCAAGCGCGGAACACGAACGGACAAAGGGCGCTTCATAAATAAAACAGATGGGGCCTCGAGCTGGAGGCGAGATCAACGCCACGTGTAAAGATTATAATCTGACCTAAGGAGGAATCATCTCCAGTGAAGCGGTCTAAGGACAAACCTCTACTTACAGAAAAATAGAAGTGGTAGACAGAACCAAGGTATTGTATGGTCCTCAGACCCAAGCCTATGGTAAAACTACACACACCATTATACCTGGGTACTAGACAGAACCAAGGTATTGCATGGTCCTCGGATCCAAACCTTTGGGGAAACTAGATACTTACAGAAAAATAGAAGTGGTAGACAGAACCAAGGTATTGTATGGTCCTCGGACCCAAGCCTATGGTAAAACTACACACACCATTATACCTGGGTACTAGACAGAACCAAGGTATTGCATGGTCCTCGGACCCAAACCTTTAGGGAAACTAGATACTTACAGAAAAATAGAAGTGGTAGACAGAACCAAGGTATTGTATGGTCCTCGGACCCAAGCCTATGGTAAAACTACACACACCATTATACCTGGGTACTAGACAGAACTAAGGTATTGCATGGTCCTCGGACCCAAACCTTTGGAGACACTAGATACTTACAGAAAAATAGAAGTGGTAGACAGAACCAAGGTATTGTATGGTCCTCGAACCCAAGCCTAGGGTAAAACTACACACACCATTATACCTGGGTACTAGACAGAACCAAGGTATTGCATGGTCCTCGGACCCAAACCTTTGGGGAAACTAGATACTTACAGAAAAATAGAAGTGGTAGACGGAACCAAGGTATTGTATGGTCCTCGGACCCAAGCCTATGGTAAAACTATACACACCATTATACCTGAGTACTAGATGTGACCAAGGTATTGCATGGTCCTGTACCCAAGCCTATGGAAAACTAGATACTTATAGAAAAATAGAAGTACTAGATGTAACCAAGGTATTGCATGGTCCTCGGACCCAAGCCTATGGAAAACTAAATACTTATAGAAAAATAGAAGTACTAGACGTAACCAAGGTATTGCATGGTCCTCGGACCCAAGCCTATGGAAAACTAGATACTTATAGAAAAATAGAAGTACTGGGCATAACCAGGGTATTGCATGGTCCTCGGACTCAAACCCATGGAGAAAATAACTATCCGAAGAAAAACCAAAGCGTTACTTAGAGTCAAGCTATAATACGATCTTTAGATTTATATTTAAAGGATAATAGATGGTTTCATGAGGCTAACTCCAGAATAGAATACGAATATTGAGCAGAATACAATAGTAAAGCTAATAAAAGAAAATATCATTAGTTGGAAGCAAAGTATTAAATATTCAGTTCAAACGGAAAGTATACAACTCCCTTACAACGCCACTGAGGCAAGAAACAAAATGAGATAAAAGAGAAAATAAACAAGTTTATCCTATGTCGTATACTAGTCTCCTCAATTTAGTAGGCAAATTAAGCCAAGAAGTAAATCAAAAGGCTTTGGCCAAGGCCTAAGGGCTTGGTTTCGAAAGGTCCGCTGGAGGACTTGCTACGTTTTGTGGTATTCCCTGACCCGCGGTTGCAACTTCCCCCAACGCTCTCTGGGGCCCAACCTCCTCGGATGGTTGATCAGTTAATGGTGCATCCTCGGCGGTCTTATCGTGACTCTCAACCGTTGGTAATGAGGATCCCTCCTCGGGAGCAGCTAGTGCAACCTCGCGAATGGCAATAGGGTAATATACCCTGTCCTCCCTTCTAAGATCAGATGAGGCATCAACCCCTGCTTGGTTGAGGGCTTCATGCCAAGTTTGAGAACAGTAATACCTGCACACTGCAGGAACCTGAGCCCGAAGGGTGGCTTCAGTCTTAGCCATCCCATCTGCGAAAGCATCCTCCTCTGCCTTCTCCACAGAGCGCTCAGCGTCTATTTTTGCAAATACCGCCTCGTCTTTGGCTCTCACAGCCTCGTCCCTGGCATACTCGGCAACACCTTTTTCATGGATTGCCTTGGTCAAATTTTCCTTCATATAGGTAATGTTCTCTTTGACAGTTTGTAATTGACCCTCAACATCTTGCAAGCGATTAGTTTGATCCTTAGCCTGCTTCCTGGCCACGACTAGGTCAGAGACAGCAGTATCCCTGGCCTTCGTCATTTCTGCCAGATCTTCGATTGCCTTTTTTAGGTCAGCCTCAGATCTCTTAAGAGTATTGGCAGCCTCCAAGAACTTGTCACGCTCTTGCGCTAAGGCATTGCTATGGTCATCGACCTCCTCGCCTAACCTGAAAAGGGCCTGGATAGCATGCCAATAAAAACAAGTAACTCCGTAAAGAGAAAGAAAGATACTAAGTGGCAAACTTAGAATAAGGTGAATAGGTGCCAAAGGACCCACCATTCCTAGATACTTCTTAAGGTCGAGGACAACCTCTACCCTAGTCATATTTCTTAGCTCGGCCATGTCAGTGGGAAGAAGAAGAGATTTCTCCAGGGCCTCGGCTACAAGAGCCCCCTCGGTTCCTTAAGATTCCCGCATCGACGCATTATCCATCAGGGGCTGATCATGGAGCATGGTAGCGGGCAGCCAGGGCTGAACCTCGGACTGCTGGCTGGCCTTCTTACTCTTCCGTTGATCACCAAGCTTCAGTTGCTTCAGAGGCCTGCGAAACCTACCCTCCTCGGGCGGAGAATGGGATTTGCTCCCATCCATTGGCTCCTTACCCTTGGAAAGTCTTTTCCTTTTCGAGTCATGAGACTCGGTAGGAGGGTCTGTTACTGTGAGATCAGAAGACGACCTAGTTTGCACAGTTAAAATCTAGGGCGGAGGTGCTGGGGGCTGGGGCTGGGGCTGCGACTCCTCTGGTACACCCTTCTTGGAACCACCTTCGAGCAAGTCAAGAAGATTGGTTTGGGGCTGTCTCTTTAGACCCATCTCAGCTTGAGTACCAACTCTTAGGGATTGGAGATCGGCTTTGGACAAATGAGGGTCTCCTAGATCACCAGAGGGATCCTCGGACTGATCAGCTAGGTTGAACACGCTATATTCGTCCTCAGAAGAACTCAGTTCAACCACCTCCCTTGCCTTCTTAGATAGTCCTTCCTCGGCCACCGTTACTTGCTGGGATGAGAAGGGACCTGCTAGCGGAATGCCTTCAGGTATATAAGACCCCTCAGTAAATGCAAAACCGTCTTCCACCACGGTGATCTGCGTAAGCCGAGGGTCACGAGCTCTAATTACGTGCTTCGAGACTGGGAATGATTTCTGAGCTGGGTCGCATCCGAGGATGTGATGAGCAGCTCTGACCTGGTTATCGGTTTCGTTTAGGAAAAGGTCCGACCTAAGAACGGTCTCCAAATCCGCTTTGTTAACCAGGTGGAAGTGACGTGCAAAGGCGTGCGGATCTGTGGCAAGAAAAGTGAAACTCTTATGGTTAATCAACCAAATCAAATATACAGTTATAAAACTTGAAAATACTGAAACCTAAATTGTCTCCTACTTCGGATGTCCTACCTGGCTCCCCCTCTACTGTTGGGCAATGAAAGCCATTGTGCCACTCTCCCAACACTATAAGAAAATCTTGAGTCAACCCCCTATTGGAATCAGGAAGACACTAGATGAGACGAATCCTATCGTCCCTTGTCTTCATATAATACGTCTTACCCCTCAGGTGATGAAGGTTATAACACCAGTTCACATCGTGGTGAGTTAGTCTCAGCCCCATTTTCTCATTCAAGATATCTACGCACCCTAATACCCTAAACACATTCGCGGCACACTGGGTAGGAAACAGGCAGAAATGCCTAAGATAATTGAGGGTCACCGGCCTCATAGGGATTCTCATCCCCCCTTCTACAAAAGCGAATATTGGGATCACAACTTCACCCTCTCTCCTCTTAAGGTACCACTCCCCTTCTTCACAGTATTTCAAACTCACATTATTGGGTATTCCATAGTCGACGATGAATTTGTTCATCATCTCGTCGGACTCAACCAACTTCTTAAACTTATCCATTCCCCAAAGATGACTAAAAGTTCTAAAAGAAGAAAATGAAGAGTAAAATCAAGGAAATTTGGGGTCGCTAGAGAAAGAAGACTTACAGAAGTATGGCGATTCTCTTCAGGAAGAGTGCAAGTTGAACTAGACTTAGATCATACGCATCAATGGTTGTAAGCGCGAAAATAATGAAACCAGGCGATTTAAAACAGGTACTTATACTCCCCCTTAGGTTCCCCAAATGTAACTGCTTGTTCATAAAAGCAAGAGATTATACCGTTGAAAGTGGGAAACGTGGTGCCGTAAAAATTTAATGTGGGCACCCATTGAGTCTTGAAACGCTAAAAACGCGCATTGAGCAGTCAAAAAGTCGCCAACATTAACACGAACCGAAGTGGGGCGACTCGTCTAGAGAGCCCGCAGGTATCAAAACCCTCCTCCCCGTCCGAGGGAACGTGCAGCAGGGTTTTGAGGGGCTATTGTAGGGCCCGTGGGCCTGATAACCACAGCCCACCGCATAGTAGGCCCAAGGCCAACGCCGAGGAGGACTGACCAGCCAAGGCTAAGTCAGACAAAGCCTCTTTTTCTGATCCAAGCCAAGGACCTCTTCGTCCTCAGCATACTAAGGATCACTTTTGGAGGGGACAAGCCCAGAGAAAACTGTCACATTCGCATTTAATGCATTCACCTAACCCCTTTGGCCGCATTAATGGGGATATAACCCCTTAGCAGGGCAACATTGATCAGAGTGGACCACTTGAGTACCGGTAAAGCCTCTGATGGGACAGATGGCCAGAAGGGAGGCGAATGGATGATCAACAGATGGAAGAAGGAGATAGGAAGATGAAGACTATATAAGAAAAGCAAGTAAAGTAGAGAGTGTGGGGGAAAAAAGAGAGAAGAAAAGGGTCTCCTCGGCCACGGGCCGAGGAGCATCCCCCCATTTGTAAAGAAACTCTAAGTATATTTTTATAAAAGAAAGTTCATGCATGGTGATCGACGGCCAGCATCTAAGCCTTTAACCCACTCTCTATAAATTTATTGTTTGGGCTTGATTTGGCTGAAAACCCATTCATACTCAGGGTCAATCCAAACTGAGTCCCTACAATAATTTTTTGAAGAAAAAAATAGAAAATACTAAAATATTTTGTTACTAGGATTTGAACTCTAATGCTAACTCATTAAATGAGACAGATTCATTAAATTAAATGCATATTTTCATTTACTTTTGAAATTTAGAAACTGAAAACAATTTTTGCATGTTTTCAGTTTCCTTCACAAATTGAGTTTTGAAAACAGTTTTTGTTTTCTGTCAATTTTGGGTTATCAAACAAGTTTTTTAGTCTCAAAAATAAAAATTTGTTTTTGAAAACATAAAATAAGGGAAAAAACAGTTACCAAACATACCCTTAGTATTCTTTAAATAAATTCTAATTAAACTATACTTTGTTTTTCTAAAAATATCTGTTTTGGCCTTTTTATTGGTTCATCTCTTTTTTCTTCTTGATAAGAAACTGAAATTTCATAAAATTGAACGAAAAAAAAAAAATTACATCAATATTCTATAAGAGCATATTCTATACAATAAAAGCTTTCTTCAATCCAAATAATATACTGTCTCTTTGGGTATTATATCTGCTTATTAATTAATTTAATGAGTTAGATTTCATAAAGCTTATCTTATTTATCCAAAAATATAAAAAATCAAAATAAAAATAAAAACGTATCTCCTTGAAGAAAACGTATCTCCTTAATTATCATTTATCAATTCATGGCTCAACTTGTCTTTTTTCTTTTTCTTTTTTTATTATAGAAAAAGCGTCCTTTTATTCCACTGATCAACTCCTTTTTTTTATTTATTTAAAAGCTAAGAATATTGTTTTTAGTACCTTTATTATGTGCTTTATTTTATATTTATTTTTAGTGTTGTCGATAACCATATTTGAGATTTCTTTTTGAAAAAAAAAAAAACAAAAACAAAAACAAAAACCCATTACACTGCTCAGTGTGACATTTTCTATGCATGTAGCAGAGCTGTGATGACAAAAGCGGTGCCCTCATCTACTCTTTTTGTTGAGACTGTCTACTCAGCCGACAAAACCATAGTTCCAAAGAATCAAAACTATGATCTTCTCTCCCCTTATAGTATTTACAAGAAGGAAATCAGAAGTATTATGTATTGTTAGTGAAAAATAATAATAATAATAATAATGTCACATGGATCCATATGAAAACTAATAAAAAGTTGTCAAGTCAACTATTATAAAAAAAATTTGTGTGTTCGGTGTTGCTCAATGAAGAAACAGTGAAGCAAGTGTCACCAATTCTGTAGGACTATGGAATAGTGCCCTTATTATGTGAAATGGACAAAGGATTGGCGCTGAGAAATTAAGCAAATTATTGTCTCATACTCCTAATGTGTATGCCTCATATACACTTCAATTTGAAATATGTAATACCTAATGCCCACACTTTGTAAATGGTTGTCTGAGTATACATGGAATGTGCACATCGAGAATGTGAAATCATTGCTCGAGCAATTATCATTACATGGCTCAACTTGCATCTTGCTTTCCACTCCCTGTTTTTTTAATCACAGAGCTGAGAATATTTTTTGAATGTCTTTATCATGTTCTTTTTTATTATTTGTTTATTTTTAGTGCTGTTGATGACCTTCCTTGAGATTTCTTTTTCCAAAAAAAAAAACATAAAATCCAAGCACTGGATTTGTAAACAGAAAACAACAAGCAGCATGATACAATTTTTTAAACAAACCTTGTCGTCTAGCTTAATTTGTCAAAAATGGATGAATTTGAGACGTAAGGATGGCAATAAGTGTAGGTTAATTTATTGATCCCACCGAACAAATTTTAAAATTTCTAAATAGATACGAGTGGATTTGGATTCAAAATTTTAAATTTGATAAGGTATGAGAGGTGTTGAATTAAGTATATCAAGATAGACCACCGCACACCATTGATACGATGGTCACTTCACAAGCATTTAATTACTTGTGAAGTATGGAGGATAAGGGTTGAAGTTTAATCTTTAAAAAAAAAAAAAATATATCAGATAAGACTAATCGGAAAAACATTCACTCTTGAAAAAGAAACTACACATAATGGTTCTAACTAATACAAATAAGCGAAAAGTTAACAGATACCCTAAGGACATTTCTTAGGAAATCATTTTAGAAAAGATTTTATGGGAAAAGAAAAAAAAAACAATTAACAGTTTGACAGCTTTTTCTATTTCCCATAAAAGTGGTATCAAAAGATTTCTAAAATATATAGTTTATTAACAATTGCCTTAAGAGTACTAGTTAATATGACCTTACAAATAAACTTAAGAAAGCAATTAATAAATTTATTAATTATGTTGTTATTTATTAATGTAATTTCAATTATATTCACTGTCACATTAATCTGTAAATTTTTTATTATAATAAAATTATTAGCAACTTTCCTACACACACGTGTGTGTGTATGTGTGCGCGCATGCGTGGTATATTAGTAGATTTGATATTTCTCTTTTTATCTAATATTTAAAACTTATCATTTTATAAATTATCAAATAAAAAAAACTTTGGTTAAATTGCAAAACTTACCCTTTATGTTTCATCAAAATTCATTTCAGTCCTCTAACTATACTTTCGTTCATTTTAGTTCTCTAACTTTTCTTGTTTATATGTTGTGGTTAATTTTCCAAATTTTTCTTCAAATTTTTTAAATTAAAAAAATTCAATTGATGATTGAAAAATATTTTTCAGATTTTTTTTAAAAAAAATTGATGGAAATGCCTGAATAAATCTGAAACTTAGATGATGGAAATAAATAAAAGCAAAGTTAGAGAATTGAAATGAATTATGAAAAAACTTAAAGGGTGGATTTTGCACTTTAGCCGAAACTTATCGTGTTATAACTTATAAGACTAATGATTTATTGTATAATAAAATTTATAATATCCCTAATACTATCTAAAAAGGACCAAAAATTAATACAAATTGATGTTGATTGCCTGTAAAATGTGTTTCTTGTGTTCACTTCAGTTCTGTAGAGTAGTTGGTTTTAATTCAATGGCTGTAGAATATTGGAACCAGTTCTTATTTCTTTGATCAACACTGGGAACAGTGTCACACGAAGGGGAGATTTATAGTTGATGATGTTAAGACAATTGTGTTGGGGAGATAAACATCTTGGGAAGCTTCTTTGAGTAATTAATATAACATATAGAGACACACTTTAACCCAAAAGACCTAAGCCCTAATGGGTGGATTTTGCACTTTAGACGAAAACTTATCGTGTTATAACTTATAAGACTAATGACTTATTGTATAATATAATTTATAATACCCCTAATACTATCTAAAAAGGACCAAAAATTAATACAAATTGATGTTGATTGCCTGTAAAATGTGTTTCTTGTGTTCACTTCAGTTCTGTAGAGTAGTTGGTTTTAATTCAATGGTTGTAGAATATTGGAACCCAGTTCTTATTTCTTTGATCAACACTGGGAACAGTGTTACACGAAGGGGAGATTTATAGTTGATGATGTTAAGACAATTCTGTTGGGGGGATAAACATCTTGGGAAGCTTCTTTGAGTAATTAATATAACATATAGAGACACACTTTAACCCAAAAAACCTAACCCCCAATGGGTATGTGCTTAATTACGTTATATTAACTACTCATTATTCTTATCTTTATTCAATGTGGGACTTCACTCACACATGTATACCCAATCTCCCCCTCACGTGTGAGTCTCTACCTCTTTATGGGTTTTAAAACCTCTCTGTGGGCCATGAATAAGTCTTACTTGCTCTCCCTTGCCTAATTGACTTTTTCCTTCACTAGTGCATCATTCATAGGCCTCCACATGTCAATCTCGCATGTCATTTTATTCTCCATAGGAACCTTGCACCTCATTATTGTCTAGCACTATTCACACCTCATCCTTTGTTGGGCCTTTTTCAAGATCATTTGTGTGGGTTTTATGGGCTTTCTTGGTGCAATATACTATCCCCACAACTGTGAAATGGACCTTGCTCCATTTGCAAAAGGGTTTCAAGTACACATACCCTATTCTTGCTCCCCCTGTAAAATGAATCTCGATAACCTTTACCAACTTTGCCCTACACCACCATGGGTTCTGATACCACTTGTTGGGTTTCAAATAATATTATCAACAATATTAGCAATCCAAAATAACAATGAACATAAAATTTACGTGGAAAACCCTTTCTCTTTGAAGGGAAAAATCACAGGACAAACTCCGAATCAATTTTACTATTATCAGATTAATTAAAATAATTCATGTGTATGTCTCACGGTTAAATAAAAAAACTCTCTTATTTTTCTTTACTCTCACACATACTCTCTTTGTGTCTTCTCGAAGGCGGCAATACCTTACTTTTTCCTTCTTGGCTATCTTCTTGAAAGCGGCAACCCTTTGCTCTCTCTTTCTTGGCTATCTTCTTGATGACGGCAACCCTTTACTCTCTCCTCCTTCTTGCGTTCCTCCCAAGCAAAAATCCTTTTTTTTTTCTCTCTTGGTTTCATGCTTTATTTTCCCTCTCCCCATCGGAAGGACCCTTGGGCCAAAGCCAAAGCCAAAGCTAAAGCCATCAAATTCTTTGTAGCATTGTCTATTTATAAGACTCTTTTCCTATTCCCTCTTGAACTAGAAATACATTACATCTTTAACAAGGATTATACTTTCCTTCCACACCAAAAAATAGTTTTTCCTTCCACAACAACAACAACCAAAAAAAAAAAACCTAAATTAATTTTTTCCTTCTTCAACTAGGAAACCTAATTGACTTTTCAAGTCAAATTGGAATTTGAGACAATTTCCCAACAATCTCCACCTTGACTCAAATTCCATCAATTGTCTTCAACTATCTTCTTTCCTCTTGAGATAGTTCCGCTGTAATCAAGTAGTCTTCTTTTCCTTTTGGAATAGCTCCACTTTAATCAAAGAAATCTCCTTTTCCATCTTAATTCACACAAAAAAGTCATCCACTAAATCAACCAAGCTCTGATACCACTGTTGGTCTTTTCTTTCACAACATTATGCGCAACTGATCTTGATAAAGTTAATCGAATAACTCCCAATACCTGTCTATCAAGAAAGTTCCATTTTTCATCCTTCATGGTATCAAGTTTTTTCCCCCAAAAGAGGGATCACCCTCCAATATCCAAAGTCTGTTCCATCAAAATTTTCAATTTCTAAAGCCTTGCCTTCTTCTCCAGCCATTGTTTCTACTCTAACCTTAGCTCTGATACTACTTTGTTGGGGAAATATACACCTTTGGGAACTTCTTTGAATAATTAATATAACATATAGAGACACACTTTAACCCAAAAGGCCTAAGCCCTAATGGGTATGTGCTCAATTATATTATATTAACTACTCATTATTCTCATTTTTATTCAATATAGAACTTCACTCACACTTGTATACCCAATAAATTGCTCAGGGTTTTACACTTTTACTTCTATTTGATTAAAGCAATCAAACAAGTTCTATTGGATTAAACCAATCAAACTCTAAACAATTGCAATTATAAATTCAGAAAGTTTTGGTCTTCTTTAAACAAATTCCCTTTTGTTTATAATCTCTCAAAACAAAATAGGCTTGGAAAAGTAAATCATAAAAGAACGTAGAGGAATGTGATTTATATTCTCTAGTAGTTTTAGAAGTTTATAAAAGTATGGATGTAAAGAACTATATAATTATAAAATTATAATTTGATTTTTCACATACATTTAGGGTGTGTTTGGATACCGTATATTTTGCTGAAAACTGAAAACTTATTATTGAAAACAATAAAAATAATAATTTTTGGGTTACTGTTCACTCCTCCAAATACTATTCATTTGTCTTAATGCACTATTCATATCTCATGAACAGTGCAAGAGACACTGGTCAAAAAAAATAAAATAAAAAAAGACAAAACACTAAACATGGACGCTGGACATGGAATCCAAACGGGTACTTAATTAAAGAAATGAGTTTTCCTCCTAATGGAAAGTATGTTTAAATGAGAATGGAATGCATTCTCTCCTAATTAGAACCGATCAGACACCTAATTAGTCTTCAAATAAAAGGGTGGCAATCAGTTTCAAAAGAAAGGGTTAGGAAAAATCAAGATTAAATGTTTGAAAATTCTAGGTGTTCGGGCAGGTGGTGGGTTTGATAGATATTTACTTGACCAACTCGATCTTTAGTTTACACTTAAGCTCCCTATAGGGCCTTTAATTAGATCACACCTTATTATTTTGTATGCACAAATTTTTAACGCTAATTATTATTACACACACTAAGTTATACATTATTGTACACACTCTAGTTGAAATTGTGCTTTGAAAACACAATTTCACAAGAAACGCTACTTGCACAAACTATTGTCTTAATAACTAATAACAAGAAACAAGAAATGATACACAACTATTTTCTTCCTTTAGGAATAAGTTGTAGGGGTTGCTTCTTCCGCAATGTTATGGTGAACTTCTCATTCATGTCTAGCTCAGTTGAATTCATATTACCTGGAAGAAACCAGTCAAATGAGTGAATCAATGATGCCAAAATAAATGGAACTTGCATAGTTGCCAAAGATTGTCCAGGGCAAATTCTCCTTCCCGCACTAAAAGGTATATATTCAAAATTATTTCCCTTAGAATCCAAACTTGAGTCAAGAAACCGCTCAGGTTTGAAGCTCAATGAATCATTCCAAATCATGGAGTCTCGACCAATTGCCCAGATGTTAACCAAAACTTGAGAGTCTTTAGGAACTGTGTAGCCCATCACTTGGCATGTTTGTAAGGCACGATGAGGAAGAAGTAGTGGTCCTGGTGGGTGCAATCTCAGTGTCTCATTGACACAAGCTTGTAGGTAGGGAAGATGGGCTAAATGCGATTCTTTCACAATATCAGTGCCAATTTCACGATCAAGTTCATCACGAAGTTTATGCATGGCATCTTGATTTTTCATTAAATTCGCCACTCCCCACTCAATTGCAATGATACTAGTGTCGGTACCAGCTATAAGTAGCTCCTATACAAAGAGAGAAATAAAGGTTATTCAACACATTAAAGTTATAAAAATGCATATGAGGTCTTGAGATTTCCTCGCTGTAGAAATTTTGTTAGAATAATAAATTTAACACTTGGGAAGAAGGTATCTAATCAAATACTTTGTAATAAGTATCATCACATTCATGACATGATACATGAAATGGTTCTTAGTAAAAGAGAAGTATTACTTTGTTACACACCACTCTTGCCTCTTATTTCACTTGCACTTGTTGGATATTTCTTACAATCTATGAAAGCCTGATGTAGCATATAAAGGAGATAACTTGGAGAGAGAGAAAAGAAATCACCTAAAAGTAGCAAAAGTTAAATACATGATAAAGAAAAACCAATAATAGCAATTTCTCTTTGTCTTGAACTCTATGCCCATATTATTTCTTTTTTACTCATAATTTGAAATATGAAAAACAATAACCTACCAACTAAAATATACTATTTCCGTATCTTGTTTTTAACCACCCTAAAGACATGCAAACAAACGGGTCCGGCTCCCCTCCCGTTTAGAATCCTCCTGTTTTCTCCAATTTTTTCCTAGATGACTGACACGTGGCAAATGACACATCCAAAGGTTAAAAAAACACCACGTCAACTATGAATTTTCTCTCAATTTTTGGGTCTTTCACTGTCTCTTTCGTTCCTTTTTGCTGGCTTTTCCTAGCTATCTCTCCAAAATCATCACCGCCACCTGAACATCAGAGGCATCAAGATCAGAACTTGGGAAAAAGTGAATTCTGAAAGCTAAGAGAAAACCCAAGTCTAATTTTTTATTTTTTGGTTGACAAAAGCCAAGTTTGCTTTCCTTTCCATCTTAAATATACAACTGAACCTGAGAAAAGAAAACCGTGGAGGGGTAAAAATCAATTGAAGTTTTTGATGTCGAATAGATTTGGCCATTCGGTGATAACGTGTTGGGTCTTCAATAAGCCCAAATCAACAAGAAATATACAGTAAATTATGCGGCCAAACAACTGCTCAAAACAATGGAAAAAAGAAGAAAAAATAAGAAGAAGATAAAACAAAAAAAAAAGAAATTAAAAATAAGATCGAGATAGATGATGGTTTCACAAGTAAAATGAAAATGGCTCTAAAAAAGGAGGACAATAACCTGCAGGTCCTGCACACCCACCTTGCACAATAGAGCTTCCTTGGCTTTTGGCAGAAAGATCATTTATTCTTCTTTGATTTCCTCATCTATTGTCTTGCTTTTACCCCTTTTTTCCAGAGAGTTATGATCTTGGGGCCTTTGATTCTCAGGCGATGTTGAAGAGAGGGGCAAAGAGAGAGAAGAAAAGAAAGAGAGAATGAAAGACACAAAAATTGAGAGAAAATTCGTAGTTGACGTGGTGTTTTTTTAACGTTTGGATGTGTCATTTGCCACGTGTCAGTCATCTAGACAAAAACTGGAGAAAACATGAGGATTCTAAACGGGAGGGGAGCCAGACCCCAAACAAATAACACACCAAAAGGAAAATTTACTAAATAACAAATGCAAAATGCTTCAAGAACAAATCACAGTTCTGTTACTAAAGTTGATGATAAAGCATATCAAACTTCTAGAAAGTAAACTAAGGATTGTGTAAATTTTTGATTATTCAAACATCTAAACTTAGAGTTACATTGATTATAGCTAAATGCAACTTATCATATATGCATCTGTAAGAGAGAGAGAGAGAGAAAGAAGACTTACCACAATCAATTGATTAATTTGATCATTAGTATAACCATCTTTAATCAAAGCATCTAAGAAATCGCTTTGATCTGAAATGATCACTCTTCCTTGTTTCCGCCTTTCTTTGATAATATCCTCCCAAATAGTAACAAGTTTTCCAAGTATTTCCTTACTTTTCTTTCTTATACCTTGAAAATCTAATCCACTCAATATTGGATACAAATCTGATAAATTTACAGTAATACCCAATTCTGCATCTTCCGTTAAAAGTTTCCTTAATTCTTTTCCAATACCTTGACCTTCAAAATCTAAGAAGTCTACTGAAAATAATGCATTACTCAAGATATTAGTAACAGTAATATAAACTACCTCTCCAAGATTCACAACCTCACCTTCCTTAGAACCCAAGAAGCCTACCAACTCCATCACCTTCTTCTCTCTTGACATCTTTTTAGATTCCAATGCTTTGGCTGAAAAAAGTCCAGCTTTACAAATAGCCCTCAGGCGCCTCCAATGATCATTGCACTCGTTAGCAAATCCAATTGAGAAGTTGTTGAGTGTTGGGTTTATGACTGGAGTGGCATGTGAAAGCGGCCTGCCTGACAAAGTTTTGTCACGAGTCTTAAGAATTTCTCTTGCAGCTGCTGGAGATGATGCAACTATAATAGTTTGGGTGCCGAGCCGCAGCGACATAAGGGAACCATGAACTCTAGCTAAGTTGGCTAATATGGAATGGAGCTCCCTTCCCATTTGGTGAATGTTCCCTATAATAGGCCATGAAAATGGACCTGGTGGGAGTGGTGGATTTTTAGAGAATACATGCTTGATGTAACGAAAGAAGAGAGGTATTGGAAGGAGGAGGAGAAGGAAGAAGATCATGTCAGTCTTCCACACTGGTATATCCTTTTGATCCATAATTTCTGTGAGACACTAAAGCTGTATTGTGATTGAGAAAATCTGTTTTAACCGTGCTCTTTGCTGCATCACATCCCCACTGGCGGCTCTACTTGTATGTGAGGTTTTACCCTCACTTGTCAAAAAAAAAAAATTATATATGCAAAAAAAAAAAAAATTATATAAAAATTTATTTTTAAATTAATATGTTCTGGGACTACTTTGTATGTGAGGTTTTACCCTCACTTGTCAAAAAAAAAAAATTATATATGCAAAAAAAAAAAAAATTATATAAAAATTTATTTTTAAATTAATATGTTCTGGGACTACCTTAACTTAAAAATATTGTATATATATATACTTCAAAAAAATATATTATACACTAGATTAATCTATTTTAACCACCCTAATAAAAATGTTGAATACTTTTACTTGAGACTCATAAGAATTTGAGTTCAATAAATATAAGAATAATGTTACATCTACAACATTTTCACAATAAATTTTATATGGTAAGCTATTACTAATTCTAATTTGGGTTCAATATTGACATGTTTTACCCACCCATAACATGCTAATAACTTGTTGCATAAGATTTGTTATGAAATTATTGTTATCACTTTATTATTCTCATATTAGCATTTTCAATTTGCACTTTAGCTTTTATTAGTCTATTTTTTTTCTTATTCTCTTTGTTAATACAAAAAATTGTAATATTTCATGTATTTGTGTATTTTTTTGCGACATTAATATATTCAAATTATATTTTTATTAAATTTTGTATAATTTAAATTTTTTAGTAAACACCCTAAAAATAATTCTTAGAGCCGCCACTCACATCCACACTTATTGTAAATTTGTAAGTGGAGAACATCGATTGGATAGTGAAAAGTTTCAATCACGACTAATAGTCTAATATCACTTAATTGAGCCTGACCCTGAGCCAGCCCATTTATCCATTTTTAAAATATGATCATGATTCATGATGTTGGCTGTGTAGAACCAACATTGCCCCGGCCAAATATAAAGTACTTTATTGATGACCCAAGATGTTATATCAAACATTTATAAAGAAACTTCCTTATGTGTAATGTATTTACTCTTCACTTTCAGTCTCTGTAACCTGAGATACCATCATAAGAATGAAAAATAAGATCACCTAAGTTTGGGAGGGCCTCTTCCATCATCATAACACATTGCTGTAATTATTTTACAAGGAATGATTTTTTTCCCCACACCAAATCAAAGTAGAAACTCTATAAGTAACTTAATAAAAATTTGAGACAACTTATAGAAAAAACAAACAAACAAACTAACGTCTTTCATGAAAATGCAAAATGTAAATAAATTTAGGAGAAATGTCTGAATTACTACTTCCTTATTAAAGTGTCCTTTGATTTCATGAGAAAGCTACCATAGTGCAAATAGAAGATTTCAGTTTTTTTTTTTTTTTTTAATATAGTGTTGGGCATATATATGTGAGCAAAATCTCACATAAAAAAATAATGATAAGAGTTAGTGATTAATATGAGTCTATGACATTGCTGGGCTCAAATTAATAAACTTATACGTTTGGATTAAATGGTGTCTCTATTAGTTTATTTTCTACTAATAAACTGACTCATGAACAAATTAAATTGGGCCATGGTTTTTTCTTTTTTTCTTTTTTTTTCTTTGTTTACTGGAACAGAAATATTATTTAATTTAATGTCATTGGCTCATTAGTTTGAACCCTACCTTCCTGTGCCTTTAACTTTAAAATAATAATAGTAAAAATTGAAATAATTTTTCTCTAAAATAATCGAAGGTACTTAGGTATAGGAGATTCTTTCTTGTTCCTAAAGACATCACCAACCGCTTGCTGAGGGTGCAATCACTATAAATTTATTGTCTGATTACATAAAATTGAAAAATAAAGGTGGTGAAAAAACAATTACACAAGTGATGGATAACAAAACCAACATTAAAATAAAAAGCAGCCTGTCTAAATTTTACAGTTTCTGTTTTGGGATAAGTAGTAAAGGTTGTTCCTTCTGCAATGTTATGCCAAACTTCTCAGCCATATCCAAATTTGTAGGATTTTCACCATTTGGAAGAGACCAATCAAAGCAATGGACCAAAGAGGCTAAAACCAATTGAACTTGCTTAGTGGCCATGGGTAGGCCAGGGCAAATTCTCCTTCCTGCACCAAAGGGTAAAAACTCATAATCGTGGCCTTTGAAGTCCAAATTTGAGCTTAGGAACCTATCTGGTTTAAAGGATAAATGATCTTCCCAGATTGTGGGATCACGTCCAATTGCCCAAACATTCACAAACACCTGAGAATTCTTTGGGATTGTGTAATTCATAACCTCACAAGTTTCAAGAGCTTTGTGAGGAAGAAGGAATGGGGCAGGTGGGTGTAGTCTTAGTGTTTCCTTAACACAAGCCTGCAAATATGGGAGTTGGGAAGTATGAGATTCTTTTATTGATCCTGTATTGATTTCTTTATTTAGCTCTTCCTGAAGTTTCTTCATGGCTTCTTTATTCTTGAGCAACTCAGCCATTGCCCATTCAACTGTTGAGGTAGTAGTGTCTGTCCCTGCAGTGAACAACTCCTGCAAATAAAGTTTAAAGCTTTAAATTGGTGCATATTCATATAAAAAATTTGAAAACTGTATGAAAAGAAAATAGACTAGTTTGCTTACAGCAACTAATGTATTGATTTGATCATCAGTGAACCCATTTGCAAGGAAAACATTCAAGAAATCAAGTTTTTCAACACCATAACCCTGGCTTTCTCTTCTTTCCTTGATTAGAATTTCCCACACACCATACATTTCCTTAAGAGACTTGAAGGCATTTTTTCTTAAACCTTGAAGATCCAACCCTGCAAATATGGGATAAAAGTCAGCAATATTTGGAGTGGTTGCCGACTCCATAATCCTCCTAATCATCCCCTTCAGTCCACTAGCCTCCTCTTGATTTTCCCAATCAACTAAGTCCTTTGAGAAAAAAAGGTTGGTCAATGTGTTGACAATAGTGGTAAAGACGATTTCTCCAATATGGACTATCTTTCCTTCCTTGCTCCCCAAGTAATCCACCATTTCACCTACTTTCTGCTCTCTCAAAATGGCCTGTGACTCTATTGCTTTGGCTGAGAATAACTCAGTCCGGCATAAGGCCCTTAAAAACTTCCATTTGTCCTTGCATCCACTGGCCCAAACAAGCGAATTACCATCACGGAAAGAGTCATCATAGGGAGTGACTTGTGGAACATATCGAGCTGAGAGTAAACGATCATGGGTCTTGAGAATTTCAGTTGCAGCTGTGGGAGAAGATCCAACAACAAGGAGTTGAGTGCCAAGCCTTAGAGAAATGAGAGGACCATGAACCTGTGCAAAGTGGGTCATTGAAAGGTGAGGCATTTTTCCCATTTGGAGAATGTTGCCTATGATAGGCCATGGTTTTGGCCCTGGTGGAAGAGGTAGCCTTTTTGAAGATAAAGAACTGATGTGCTTGAAGATGAAAAAAAGAAGTGGAAGAAGAAGGAGAAAGAAAGGGGATAAGAAATTGAATTCTCTTGCTTGATCCATGAATTTGTGAAGCAGATTGTGATTTAGGATGAACTGACATACAGCTCAACTTAAAAGATGGTAGGAGCAGTTGATCATTTTGTTTATTATAATCTGTTCTTAACTTATTCGGAATTTGAAAGCATCTTTAACAACTAGTTGATTTAATTTGTAAGTTAAAACTATAATAGTCAATGGAAGAAACCACTTGTGCTTTTTTTTAATTCTCGATGGTTGTTGGACAGTGATCATGTCATTCTTAGCCCTTAGGTTTAGGTGCATACTATGAAACTATTAAAGAAATGATTTTGTAGGTGAGCTTTGTTGAAAAATATGGCTAAATAAACAAATTTTGACTCAACAATATAAACCCTAAAAAATTAGCAATGGCAAAAATAAATAGATAAAGTTAAAAAGATCTCACAAACTATAAAATAATGGTTGATTCGTGCCACATTGAAGCTGAAATTTCTATGCAGAAAAACCATAACAAACATGGAAGGGAGACGACTAGAGAAGATGAAGAAGGACTAATGTAAATAGTGTGAGTGGTAGCAAAGGACATGGGCTGCCCCGAATTGGGCTAAACGGAAACAAATGGAAAAATGAAGGAGGCCCAAGAGAGATATAACAAACCAAAGTTTAAGCCCAAGCCAACACCTATAGCCCACTGTATCCCAACTTACCACTTAAGATATGCAAAGGCTTATAAACTTATAGCAATATTTTTTCCTAACCAATGTTGGACACAAAGCAAAGGTTAAGGGTTTGAAGCACACATACTCCAACAAGCTTTCCTCCAAATTTAATAGCAGTTCCTCCACAAGTGACTTAGGATCCATTTGGTTAAACATTTTGAGAGTTTAAAAGCAAGTTTTTAAAACTTAAAAGTCTTCATAGTACTTTTACAAACACTCATTTTAAATTCAAAACATTGTTTTGCAACAATTTATTCGAATACACTCTTACACTTAACAAAACTGAGATTCTAGAACAATAAAAGAATATCCAAAAGGGTTTTAATACATGTGTTTTAAAACTTTTCCGTTCAATCAGCAATATCCATCAAACATGCAAGCCAAAAACCAAATCAAAAGCAATAGACGTTACGGATTCAATTTTCTTTTCTTTTTCTTTTTCTTTTTCTTTTTTTTTTTTCCATTTGATTTAGTTTTGTTCTATTTCCAGCACTTGTCACAAATTATTTAAAAACTTTCCAAAATTATTAAAATTTTAATAAAAAATATACTTTACATCTCATTAATTATTATTTTAGTCTGTTAAATTTAAGATTTGTTATTTTAATTTATTAACTTTGAGTAATTATTATTTTAGTCCACTAAATTTAAAAATTGTCATTTTAGTTTATTAAATTTTGAAATATAGAACAAGATTAAGGAGTTAACAAAAAATTTTAACAACAAGGGCACATTTGGTATATTGTAATGATTATTACATGAGAATAGGAATAAGTATTACAAGGAATACATTAATATTACGATTCATTAGTTTGGTAACCATTTAGGAATAGAATCCTGAATATTCATCAACAATTTAGTAGAGTATAAAAAGAATGCGTAATTAAATCATTTTTAAGTCAAATTTTCTAAAATACACTTATTTTAGGGTGTTCAAAATAGAGCTAATAATTAACAAGAAGGAAAATTTATTTTCTTTCCTTTTGAAGATGTGGCAACTAATGGCTTTTTAGGAAATTTTTTTAAAAAGTTATTACATAAGGTGAACGAATAAATATTCAGTACTTTTGATAAGGAATAGTTATTCCTCATTTTGAAGAATAACTATTCATAAGGAATAAATATTTTTTGTAATAAAAACATAACCAAACAACCGAATAATTATGCCTTACATTACAGTGTTTATTACAATCTACCAGACGTGCCCTAAGTCAACAATCGACAAAAAGACTAAAAGGGTCACCAAATAGCCTATTATCCACAGCTCGACAGCCCACTAGCCAATGATCAACCTGACTCGCTGTTATTGAGGCCCATGGATAGCCACTAACCCAATGAGTCAAGTTGTGGGCTAGTTTTTATGTCCATAGGCGCCTGCTAGGCTAGCTCAATATAAGAGTAATATAAAGGATTGATCTTGGAACATTATAGAGATTTTTCTTATTGAACTCCCCCAAACACTAAGATAATTAAAGTGATTATACTAAACTTAGTTTACTAAATATATATTTTTCTAGTAATCTAGCAATTTTGAATTAACCATTTGACATTTTTTTTATTAAAGATAAAAATAAAAAACTATTTAAAGCATTAATAAAAAAATTTAAATAGGTTTCCATCAACAAAACAAAAAATTAAATAGATTTGACCGTAATAAAAATTTAATTAAGTATTAAATTCTTTCATTCTTCCATTTAAAAAAAAAAAAAAAAAGATTGATTATTCCCTTATAAAAAAATGATTATTTCCATAAAAAAATAATTAAATAAAATGCTAACACAAACTCGTGTATAAACCATTAGACTCAACTCGATAGCCCAACCCACTAAAGGCAAAATGGTCTTTGCCCATGGGCAAGTCATGGGCTAAGGTTTTCTCTTTCGACCCAACCCAACCTAGCCCGTTAACTAATTAATAGCCTACTATGCCAAGTCTATTATGTGAGCTAAGTAAAGAGTCGGGCCAACTCCTCTAAAATGTTTATGTTATCAAAGTTTTAATGAACAAATTAAAAACCTTTAAACTTAATATACTAAAATTGACAATGAATTAAAAAGTTGGGAACATTTATTAAATATTATATTTTTCTTGATAAAAATTTAAATTAAAAAAATGTCATAGTAACAGATGCCCTTCGGGCAATTGTTAATAAATTATTATAGGAAATTTTGAACTCTACTTTTATGAGAAATATAAAAAGTTATCAAAATAGTAATTATTTTTTATTTTCTTTTCTCATAAAAACTTCCTTAAAATAATTCACTAACAAATACTATTTTTTAACATTCTCAATTAAAAAAAGAGTCATATTAAGGACAATTGTATTAGAAAAGTTTTTAACGCCATTTTTATAAATAAAAAAAAGTCAAAAAATTAATTATTTTATCATTACTTTATAAATAAAAAAAATTTAAAAATAGTTTATAAACCAATGCCAACTGGCATTCATTAACATTTTTCTTAAAAAAATAAATAATAAATAATAAAAAAATATTGCCCTCACTATTTATATATATATATATATATATGGTCGAGAAGGGTTTCTACTTTCTAGCCAGTTCTTCGACTGACTGAGGGTTTTGGTGAGGAAGCAGAGGGGAGAGAGAAAAGTAAAATCTTCTTCTTCTTCTTCTTCTTCTTCTTCTTCAGCAGTCAACAATGGCCGATGAAGATTACAATGATTTGGACATGGGGTTCTCTCTCTATCTCTTTCCCACAACCACACACACACACACATATATATATTTAGCGTTTCATCTTTTGCATTTGATTCCTATTTACATGAGCTACGTTTGGTCAATGAATTAGAAAAAAGAAACCAAAATACTTACTTTTTTTTATCTTTTTCTTTCTTAAAAATTTTCCATGGTCTTGTCTCATGAAAACTGAATCTAAGACAATCTTTTACTACGTTTATGATGTATAGAACATGTTCGGATTGAGTAAGGTTCTGGGTTTTTTGTTTTGTTTTTTGGGTCAGATTTAGTTTTGATGGTATATAGTTTTTTGGGGAAATTGAAGTTTCTGGATTGGTTTTTTTTTTTTTTTTTTTTTATTTGGTACTTTGTGTTGTGAGAGATGGGTATGGGATATATCTGATTTCAGAGTTATTGATTGGATACTGGGAATGTGGTTGGTGCTCGTTATATTTATTAGTGGTTGAATTTTCAGTAGTAGACTTTTTTTTTCCCTACTTATTTTTGGGGTTCTAGACAGATTGGTATTATTTAGTTACATTCTTTTAGTGGTTTTTAATAATTAAGGTAAGAAGGTGTTGCAGTTGCAGCTCTGTAAATTTCTGTTGCTCTGTGAAAGCTACAAGTTACATATGTAATGGCGGCCAAACTTAGGGCTTATTTGGATGTTAAAATTAGACTGATTTTGTTCATTTTCACTGGTTAGTCTTGTATTATAGAAGATTTTGTGTGTGTGTGTAATAAATGGTTTAGCAAAAGATAAATTCATAAAAAAATGAAAAACAAAATATAAAAAAAATTATTAGTAACTGTATTTTGAATCAATTTTTCCATGATTTGTAGGTCGAAGGATTGGATTAAAAGTTTTAAACCTTGAAATTATAGAATAGATTATGTCATCTATATGACATGAGATTGGATGAATGTGATAAGTTAGCACCAAAATAACTCTCTTTGTTTTTGAGCTTGTGATGTCCTAGATATAGAATGGCAGAAAAGAATACATGTTTCTGATCCCAAATTTGTTAAGTCTGTTGAGAATTTACGGCTAACCCTAAATATTTGGAAAAAAGGCTTGATTGTTGTTGTTTGATGTGCATTATTTATGATAAACACTGTCACTGGTACGGATAGAGTAGACACAATATTGATTTATTGAATTTTGTGGGGAGCTTAAAGTTTGCAGAGCTAGAGATAAAACTATTGAGGGTATTTGTGATACCCAAAAATTGTGGTATGGTTTGTGCAAAAGAACCTCAACTTGATCGTTATGGGAATTTGGGCTCCTTTTGGTGAGTTTAAGATAGTGTGGGTATTCTTGGAATGATGTTTATTTCCATGTGATATTATGTTAAGAATGTTTCACCAAGAGGATCCATTGCTAGTCAAAAAATGGATAGGCACGATGAGTTTTGAAAGAAAGGGGTTGGATGAAAGTTATTCAGTTGCCACCAGCCCATAAAAGGTCCAATTCAAATGCTCTAAATGGGCTTTTGAGGCCTATATACTGTCCTAGAAAGTTACTTGCCTGATTTCTTCTTTTGGAGGTGTCTATTCTATAGGTCCAATTAAACTGCTAGCCTGGAGTCTGTGACTGTGATTATCATTTTTTCTCAAATTAATGCTTGTCTGAAATCTAACTAAAATTAGGAAAAACCTTGCAGTAACATATTTTGTGTAGCCTGCATGGGACTTCACTATGTTAAAACAATGCTTTTTTAGCTACTTCATATTTCTGTTGAATGGACACGTCCTAATGAGTGCAGTGCTAGCATTGGCAGTTTTTAAGAGGCAATCTTTTCAATCTAAACATAATTGTTTTTTATAAGTGAGTTTTGGCCCCAAGGGGGGAGTAGAGGGATATTTGAACTACTGACGTCTGCCTCATGAGACATGGTCCGTAGAGGGGATATTTGAACTACCCTCATGAGACATGGTCCATAGCCGTTTGTGCTACCTGTTGGGTTTATAATCACATCTTCTTAGTCTGTTACTATCTTACTTCTTTTTTATTCCGGATACTGTCTTACATTTTATTATTACTATCATGTCCACGAGTTCCAATTCTTGATAAATCTTATGCTTGTTGAAGATGCCCCCAACAAACCACCCCCCCCCAAAAAAAAAAAAAAAATTATATGTATATATGCATTACCTCCCCACTTTGGCCTTTGGAAGGTGAAATCCTGGCTCTACATTGCAAGACACAAATTTTCGGCTTCCATTTCTCTCATAGGGTGCAATTATCATCCCTTTATAAAGCCAACATGAGCTTTGAAAGTAGTCAGTGGTAGATATTTGGATATGGTGTTGATCTAGGCAACGGCTTAGTAATTGTAGTCTCATTCTGACTGCTTTCAAAAGGAAAATGCAATAACTTTTCACATAGCTCTCTTTGTCACAATCTCTCTTTTTAATACTAAAACTTTAAAATGACACTAGACTCAGCCATTTTTTGACTAAGTCTGTAATTGCAAGCAATGACAATTATACATGCTGCATGGCATGAGCTTATGTTCACTAATTAGTTGCCTAAGTTGTCCCTGTTTCACTTTTAGCTCTCACATAGGTCATGAAATGTTGAAACATGATTCTTATGATTAATTGTGATTTTTTTAAATGACAGCAGGTTTGATACAGATGATCACTCAAATGTCTGTCCCTTGAAACCTTATTGAATCATTGCAATAATTCTAACTTGAATAACTTTTATGCATATGTCTATGCTTGGCATTGGTGGCTCAAATCTTTCTAGAACTGTATTTTTTTTAATAATCCTGTTAAAAAGTGCCTTGCAAATGTTTTTGCTGCAGATATGAGGATGAGCCACCAGAGCCCGAGATCGAGGTAAAGGATCATTTATTTGATTTCCTTCCTGAAAGAATATGATTGAAGAAAATATTTACCTTTTTAAATCAATTTGATTAATATATTGGCTGAATGATGGACAGGAAGGTGCAGAGGAGGATCTAGAGAATAATGCCAATGAAGACGTTCCTGGAGACCTCGTTGAAGGTGAGGATAAAGAAGAGCCGGAACCAGTTGAACGTCCTCGTAAGACCTCTAAATATATGACAAAATATGAGCGTGCTAGAATATTGGGTACCCGTGCTCTGCAGATCAGGTTTTCTTTTCTTTTCTTTTTTTCTTTTTTCTTTTTTGGCCTGACTGTCTAAATTTTACACTAATCAAGTTGGGTGGATTCCATAATGTATCTCCTTCTTTTTGAGCAGTATGAATGCACCTGTGATGGTCGAGTTGGAGGGTGAAACTGATCCACTTGAGGTTAGATTCTCTAACAGCCATGTTGGATGACATTTTAAAGGCAGATCCATTTATTCTTCTTATTGATTAGTCAGCATACCCTTTGCCAAACCCAAGGAATGATGCCATCAAATCTCCAACCTCCTCACTTTCTTGACATGCATAAAGTTGACATTGTTGTATTTATGGGCCGACTTTTGGGTTCTTTTATAAATCAATATATTTTGGTCAGAGAATGTGTACAAGAAGTTCTCTTTTCTATCTCCAAATAAAACAGGGCATCTACATTAGAGCATTAGAGTTTGCAGTTACTCAAATTATTTATTAATATTCGACCATTCTTATTCTTCAAAGGTCTGTCTAGAATAGGTGATAGGTTCACTTTTATAGGATGATAAAGCGGAGTTCCCCTTGAGTGTCGTAATCTAATATGTTTCAAGATAAGAATGGTAAAATCTTTTATAGGTAATTTTTTTTTATCTTATTTGGGGTCCCCTTGAGTGTCGAAATCTAATATGTTTCAAGATAAGAATGGTAAAATCTTTTATAGGTAATTTTTTTTTTTATCTTATTTGGGGTATGTCAGTGTGTTTGTATTAGAAGCAATAGTGATACCTTATTTATATGTTTCAGATTGCAATGAAGGAGCTTCGTCAGCGGAAAGTACCCTTCACCATCCGCCGCTACCTGCCAGATGGAAGGTAAGGTTCCTAATTCAAAGTTTCTGATATTTTCCCCTGTTTTCATAGAAAATTGTTTTCTAACACTTCATCTTCACATTATAACCTAAGAAAAAATGTTTGGCATTAGTGCTTCTATGTGAGAGTTGCCTTCTTCTTTTTTTCCTTTTTTACATGTGTACATGTCCTTCAAAATTTGGGAATATGGTTTTTTGTTGTTGTGTGTCTGATATGTTCTTCTTTGTTTTATTTGGTTGTATGATTTTAACAGTTATGAAGACTGGGGAGTTGATGAATTGATTGTGGAAGACTCATGGAAGAGGCAAGTGGGGGGCGATTGATCTGCTTTTGGATCAGTCATTGATGGACTATGGGAGTTCTGTATGATGTGAATTGAAAGTTTGAAGCTCCTTTCTTGCTACTGATTTCTATGCGTGTGTAATCATGAATGTGACTGACATTTAATATGTAGTGACTGTTAAAACTCTTTTGCGTGTATGTGGCCGCGCGCACAATGAACATGATACATGACGGAATGGAACCTTTCTCCCAAAAAAGAAAAATGTACATGTAGAGTAAAAGTGTAAATTCCTCCCGGTTAATGAGGGGAATAAAGTGTTCCACAATCCATTCACTTACCCCCCGAAACACACACGCAGTCCTCTCTTGCTATTTTCCAAAAGCAAATGGATTATCAATTAATTCATTGGATTTACTATTATTATATATTTATATATAAGAAAAGGGAGTAGCATGTAGTATTCAAACTACTCCTATAACCTAAACGTAGCTCAGGTTTCAAACTATGACCTCTGAACATTACTCAAGTATTTCACCAAAAAAAAAAAAAACAGTACTCAGTTCTTAAACTTCATTGGCTAATCATGTGATGAAGTAACGAGATGTTGATACTCTTCCACAAATAGGTATGAGTTGAATCAGACGCCATCATCGTATTTTCATACAATTTCAAGCTGAGTTCCGTTTCAATTATGCATAATTTCATAATTGATTCATTGCTAAAGAATAAACTGCTCTGGGCCCCCAAAAAAAAAAAGACATAAGAAAACACCCAAAGACATGGCCCTGTTTGGTACATGTGTTAAAACACATCTTTTTAGTTTTTAAACAATATTACACGTATTTTCACACATTTTTTCACCCATACGTATTTTTAAAAAATTGAAAACTATTTTTTAAACACACGTACCAAACGGGCCGATGATTGGGATGGAAGAATGCTTTTTGTCCTTTACTAATTACAATCAACTGAAACTCGAACGCAATTATCAAAAGGTCAAGAAAGCTACATGTCCAACCAAAATCTTCACTCCAGTATGGCTCTTACTTGGAAACTAAAAAGAGCATACTCACATGCACTTCTCTTATTTATGATTGTTACATTTTGGGTTCATAATTAATTTAGTCCATACGCTTTTTTAAGGTAAAAAGATAGAAATTGTATTAATAATTGAATATAGTAATACTTGTACAAGTAAAGAATGAGCTAGACAACCCATTTGGGGGGAAAAACATCAGCAAATAGATTGCTGCGATGGTTCATATATTTTGGTAACAATCAATTTGATCCTTATTATTTTCAACTTATAGTCAATTTTCACGTAAGCATTTTCTGTTAGCGAGTTAACGGTAGGGTCCAAATTGACTATAAGTTGAAAATAACATAAATCAAATTGACTGTTACAAAAATGTAAAAACCAAAATGATTTCTACTGCCCTGTATGTAACACTTAGATAAGATGGCAAACAGTCAACCAAATTCCAGTCGGATGGATGAAAGGAAAGCAAGTAAAGGGCTCTTCAATTTGGAAAAGAAACTGACTTCTTCTGCCCTGTATGAAACACTTAGATAAGATGGCAAACAGTCAACCAAATTCCAGTCGGATGGATGAATACCCACCCATTGTCTGGGAATTGTATTATGGAATTTTTGGTGGAGAGCTTGATGAAAAGTGGGTAACTAAGAATTTAATTTAGTTTCTTTACTAAATAAAATAAACAATAGACAATCTTGTTCATAAAGTTTACTTTTAAAATAAATTCTGCTAATACTTGTTTGATTATGTTTAAGGGAAATGTTGGTCAATCAGATTCAACTTATAATCACAGTTATCAAAGTCACCCCTCACAATTAGCTGAGGATGAAGCTCTATCCAAATCTTTGGAGAATATGAACTTTGGAACTGCAGCTGGTAAGAATTCATGTAATTCTCTTGGAATTTTTCTTTAGAACTTTCAGATGAATTTTGTAATTTTCATGCACAAAGGGAGGTTGCATCAATTTATGTGTCGGCATTCATATCATTCTACTATTCCTTGGCACCTATATCACACTGGTATTGTTTACCATGCTTGATTTGAGAACAAGACCATATCTGTTGTGTTCTCTTCACCTCTGATCATTGTCTTTTCTTTTTGGATAAATATCTGTTATGTTATCTCCTAAACCTCATCCTATCCTATCATTTTGTGTATCAGTTACTGAACCATGTATTGCTATGTCCATTTTGCTACTGGTTCCATGTCTAAACAACTTCGTGTCATTCACTAGTTTGTAAGCCATGCTGCATTGGGCATTGATATCGTTTCGAATATACATCAGGTCTAAATTAAATGAATTTATCTTTACTTGTGGAACATCAGTTTTTATGTAGTTTTTTGACATCTTTTATGTTGTTGGAGGTTGATGCCTTTCATGCCATCAGGTATCACATGTCATCTTAACTGATGACCAATGATCTTATCAAATATTGGCTTCTAAATATGCATTTGCCCTGAATGTTTTATTCAGAACATTGTCAATTACAACCTTCCTTGAATTACTTTCATCAATTAAATTTAATGTGTAGCTCTGTAAATGAAATCCTATCTACCTAACGGAGACTGAACAGTTTCTTTTTCTTTTCCTTTTTTTCAAAAAAAAAAAGGTATCATCATAGGATTTCATTCATATTAAGGCAACATAGTTCCCAGACTTGAGAGACTTACTTGCTGACACTTCCGAGTCAGAATTTTGACAATATTGAGAATGCTATGTATAGACTCATTTATTTGGTTTTATAGTGAATTCTTGATCGGCAGTGATTATAAGCTTATGACCTTTGATCAGTTTGAGTTTCTTAAAACTTTTCAACATCTACCCTAGCACAAATTTCCTATGTGGTGAATTTTAGTTGGATGTAGAATTTAATTTTTGAAGCTTTTTTTCCATGGCAATTGCGTTGGTTTTCTTTATAATGACAATCTGATTCAAGTTTTCGCTAGCCCTTCTTCAGTCTTTTTTACTGTATTTCTAAAGCTTAGTATGCCTTTCTATGTTGAAGTTTGTAACATGAGATTTATGTAAATTTTTCGGGATTGTGAAGTCCTTACACTTATACATTTCATATAGCTTGTGTCTAGATTGCTTATACTAAAGTATCCTATTTCTGCATAATCTGCAGGAAACAAGAATGTTAGTTACAGAAACAATCCTTTTGGATCAAATTATGTACGCTACCTTTTACACCTTACCAAAAAAATTATTGTGTCATGAACTCATGATTTTCTGATTCATAAGAAACTTGGTTTTATCTAGTTTCTGTGCACTAATGCAGGCTGAATATCAAGGTAGTATCAATCCAGATCGAATGAGTTATGAGGTATGTTCACCAATGGAGACTACATCCTTTTGTATGGTGTGGTCTGAGTTTATTAATATTTCTTCTGTAGAACCTGTTCATGACAAACCACGAAATTTTGGCCTCCTCAATGCAAATTTTGTTGTATGATGCACTTAATTTCATCAGTGAAACTGTTGAAGAAATATGCCTCAAATTTCCTGCTCAGCCTGATAAAACATTTTTGGGCCCTTGGAAGTACTAAACTATCTGGATATGCATGTAAGATGCATGTGTTGAAATACTATGAAGGATTCCAAGGGACTTCATTCCAATTCAAATGAATGCTATACCAATTTTTCTCATGTTATTGATGTAACTTTGTGCTTGTTTCTTGTTTGAGTTGTTTCAGCAATTGATAAGATAGCAAGAGACTAATGGGAGTGTAAGCAAAGAGCTGTCTGAAAAGCTCCTTTCGAGGTTGCCATCTCACAAATACAAACCAATGTCATTAAAGGGAAAACGAAAATCTATAGACAAGGATGAAGAGTCAGAGTTATATAAGCTTTAGTTTTCTGTCACATAGTGTTGTGCATATAACTAGAAAATGTGCACACTCCACCAGTATACACCTTAAGTTGCAAGCTTGTTTCAAGTAAAAATGCTTGCTTATTGCATGCTCACTTGTGTGCATAACCTTGAACCTGTTACCATTAGTCATACTATGAAGAGCAGAATTCTTTGGCATGATTACAAACTTGGCTTGCTAGAAAAAATACTACAACAGCTATCACTTAATGACTTCAGGTTTTAATTTGGAAATTCACATAACTCTATGAATTTTGAATTTTTTTTTTTTTTGGAGAACCAAAAAAAAAAAAAAATTCAAAATTCATAGAGTTATGTGAATTTTGAATTTAATTATTCAAGTATTCACATTATTCAGCGTGAGTCACTACAGTTAATAGGAACAAAATTAATACTTTTATGGTGATGTGCAAGTCATTCTTACGATGGCTAGCAGATTAGTAATAGTTTTCCTGAAAACTGAGTTAACTGCTAGGTGCTAATAGCTTCAAATTATTCCACACTCTTCCTGTTTTTTTTTCTTCTTCCTTTTTTCCTTCAAAATTGATGATATTTTGTAATAAAGCTTCTGACGTGTCCATGTTTAGGTTCCCAATATGTAAAATGGAGTACAATAATGGGGATATGCTGATCACTTTGCCCTGCAGACACCAATAACATGACCTTTGCATTAAAAAATGGTTAAGAAATAATAAGGTAAGTCATTTTTCATTTTGTTTTGATGTCTATTTATACTTAGACCAGTCCTTGCTTACATTACTATCACTGAGTTTACAATGACCCTCATATAATTTTTAGTAATAATTCTTATCGAATATCATTCGCTATCTTAGAAGTATCTATGTTACTTTCATATAGTGTACTTCCTCTACCTCTCTCTCACAGAATTGCTGTCTCTGCAAGCAGGAGTTGGATTTGTCTTGACCTGGGAAGGTTGGCATGGGAGGAGTTACAATTACTGGTCCCAATAAGTTTGTGTAGACAGGGTCTTTTTATTTTAGCTAATCAAATTTAAGTCGAACAAAGAAGTTATATACAGGTTAGTGATTTCTTCAATGAGAGCACAAAGTCTTTTCCAAAAAATATTATCCATAAAGAATTATTTATTGTAAAAGTTTGTTCATTTTGTTGATAGAAATAAATGAGTTGGCCATAGGACAATGCAGAAGCTCATTCTAGCTGAAGGGCCATCCTTCAAATCACAATCCATTCCCTTTTTTTTGGTTCTTTTCTTGGGTAGAGGGGAGGGGAGAAGACTTTTTGGCTCCTTATTATGATTCGAGCAGCTATTATAAATTATGTGTTTGCGTAAGCAATAAGATTTGAACCTATATTATTGGCTCCATTATATATATAGTGGCTGTAGATTGCAATTAGGGCAAGACAATAAGCAAAAATATAGACTATGTGGTACAAGTTAACTATCCTACTCAACATCTAAACTTACAGAATGGAAAATCATGGGCAATGTGTTCAACTTCTTTCTATTACAAGAATAGAGGGTGAGGTTAACTATTCAAAAAAAAAAATGAAAAGTTATAATAATTAGATTTATGAGGATGACTAAATTTATTGTACTTGGCAATTGGCATAGTATGGATAGTGAAATTTGTGCGGATCCATAATTTTATGGCTATTGCATTACATTCAAAATGTAGAAGCATAAAAAAAAAATGTATCCATCCTTGGAGAAGTAAAAAAAAAAAATATATATATATATATATATTTTTTTTTTTTCTTTTTACTAACATTTATGTATATTAAAACTTGAACTCTATTCTAAGATGGGCTTCAACTTCTTGTAAAAAAACCCATAAATATTTTTGAAGAAATAGTTCATTCGAGGGGATAACTTTATTGAGTACCAAAAGTAACCGGCCATGCATATTCAACAGCTTTTCTTTCTTTCCAACTACCTTTCCATGAAAATGAATTTAAGCTTTGCCGCAGCCAAAATGGAAATAACATACATTTGTAAGATTTCTCTAGAGCGAGTAACATATTAAGGTGGATGAACCCAAGTACTTACTTCACAGCAATTCTACTCCAACCCACTTGACAAGTACGTAATACACTATTCTAAATTTTTAATGCTTGTTTTATTGGGTTGTTTGACATTTATAGTTCCTCTATCCTATGAGAATTCTATTGGCTTTGGCTGAATGTAGGCCCTATTGATACTTTGTTTTTCTTCCTCCTCCATTTTCCTAGTGCTCATTGACTTGGTATAAACCATTTGATGCTTATTCCCAAACTGTCACATCCTTTAATAAATAAAAAGTATTATGTGAAAATATTGAATATTTTCACGTGGTAAATTATTATTAATTTAAATTTAAATTTACTACTAAAATATTTTTTTTATCTATCAGTAATAACCAATAGCAACTTGCAACTTAAAATTTATTGTGAAAATATTGTAAATATAGCATTTCTCGTAATATATTAATAAAATTAACTAAGAGCAACTGATAAGAATTTGTTTTCTAGTATTTGGGATAAAACTTGCCTCATAGATTACTAAATAGTACATACTCCAAATGCTGGGGAAGGTTGTGACCTTTACCATTTATTTAATATCCATGTGATTTGCAGGGCTTAACCAAGTATACACAATTTTATTTGTTGAATTTCATTATCCACTCAAATGGCTTTTTTTATTACAGATTTTTTTTCCCCATATCTGATCTATCAATCAAAATTAAGTAATGTGATCCATCCATTTCGAAAATATTCCACAAAAGGTAGGGACAAGCGTATGAGAATCATATGCTAGGCTTCACATAGAATTCTAGAAAGAATCAAATCCAACAAATTAAGTTTCACAACTTATGTTTCAGAAACTAAAGGATTCCTAGGCCGCAAATGAAACTTTAAGAAAGAAAAATTGGAAAGTTGGTTTCAAAATTAATTACCTATAGCTGATTGTATTGTAATTAAATCCGATATACCCTTTCGGAAAAGGATTTGCTACAAACTAAGTTGCAACAACTCCTGCAAAAATGCACGCATGTCAATGCCTTAAATAGACATCTATCTAGACTTATATTTAAATAAAAATATTCTTGTCAAGATTAAATTTTTTACCAAATGACCACTTGACTAGTATGCATTTTGCAGGAGTTGTTGCAACTTAATTTGCAAAAAGTTATTGTTTATATTTTTCGCTCACTAAAAAAAAGCTTGATATATTCAAATTTAGAACAAATGAATAATGATTGGACTTTGGGGGGGTTGGCTGGCAAGAAGGCACACAGCCGAATTAAACAATGTACACACAATAAAGAAAAATAATAATTTTCTCAAAAAAAAAGTGAAAAATATTTATAACATAAGAAAAACTAAAAGAAAAGTGGGGAAATAGGAACTAGAGTTAATAGAAGTAACAATTGTTTGTGGGCATTTCTACCTTGAAGACAATGTGTTTTTGGAAATCTTCAGGGGGATCGTCTAGAAATGTGGAAAAAAATAACTAACTTTTTTTAAGGAAAAGCTAAGTAATGCAAAAAAAAAAAAAAAAAAAAGAAAGAAAAAGAGCAATATGTTTTTTTAATGGTATAATTGCTACTTGTCACATGAACAATTGCATGCAGAACCTTTTACTCTTGGAAAGTCACTATGAGGTAATGCTGATGCTGAGCATTTTTGGTCTAATCAATAACAATAATAATACTAAATTAAACAAGTGGGATTTTGGGGGTTTTTTTAAAGAAAGGGATTTTGGGTCTAAATCTAATCAACCATGTTCAATAATGAATTTGATCAATTTCTGTCTCTGACTGTTTCACAAACTTGTGGTCCGTACGTAGGCGTGCTGCTGACTCAACTGCACATTAACTAGATTGTTCTAAACTAGACACGATTCATGTGAACTAGTGGATTCAGAGACTCTCATTTATTTGAATATTTTGAAGAAAAATCTTATTTCATTTTAATATATTAATGTTTGGTATGGCTTATATTTTATTATTCTTCTAAAAAAAAAAAATACGGGACATGTTTAATTAAGATTGCATTTGACATTGGCTTAAAAGATCATCTTTTTTTACTATTTAACTTATTTTTTAATACTATTCATGGGTCTCATTGTACTTTTTGATAATATACATAACTCTCATTGTACTATTTCAACTATTTTTTAACTTTATCTACCATACTTTCAATAAAAAGTTTTCAATTTCAGTTATATAAAGTTGTTCTCAAACAGATTCTATAACTCATTTGTATGCTGTCTCTATTGTTGGTTTCAGTTGGAGGTGTTTTCTATCTAGCTTGTACTGGTTGCTCCAGTTGTATGCTTCTTATATATATATAATTTTTTTTTTGGTAAGTCACACACATTTACATTCTCTTCAAAATAAATAAATAAAACACACATATTTACATTAGTCCATGGTTTTTTTTTTTTTTCTATGATCCGAGCACATGTTGCTTCATTAGAATGTTGCTTTATGCTTGTTCATAGCTAGGAGACAAATCTAAATCTTGAAAGTGTGTAGCATAAAACACGAGGGAGTAGGGACCAACTTGTCCCTAACTTTAGGTGACCAAATTATTTATTGTCGTACAATAATAAATCAGGTGGGCAAAAAATATTAGTACGTTTTTGTGCAACCAAACTCCCCCTGCGGATAATTCTTCTTTGGGTAAAAAATAAATAAATAAAACTATTTCCAAGATTTGGGTTGATGATAAGAATTGCTGCGACTTTTAACGCAAACTATACTTACTACCGTTTAAAAGTATCAATATTTCTCTAAATGCTTTGCTTTCCTTTTCTATTTCGTTAGCTATTCATCTACGATTTATTAGTTAGATACTCTCTCACGTGTGTAATTTATATATCTATTTATATAATAATAAGTAAAGTTGAGAGAAATTCAAATTAAAATTTCAAATTAGAATTTCAATTTTGAGCTGTGTCCTAAATTATTTATTTTTAAAAAATTTTATTTCTTAATTTTAGAATCAAATGTGGGACCACATCATAAATATTCATCTAAGTGAGTTATTAAATACAAAAATGAAAGAGTCTAAAATAAATTTCACAATAATTTAAAAAAAAAACATCGACAATTTACATTTTATACGTAATAATATCCTTACAAAAAAAATTTAAAGAGTTAACAAAATATAAAAATGACTATCAATAGTATTTAAATTATATATATATATATATAAATTATATTATGCATCTTGTTGTATGTCTTTAAGTGTATTCATACATATGCATGTAGTTACAAGCTAGTTAATATAATGTAGTCACAAGGAAACATGTGCAGTCAAGATTAGCTATCGTCAAAGGAGCCCAAGTTGTTTGATAATATTCAATTCTAACCCACTACTAAAACAAACTTTAAACACATTTTTATGTCATTACTCATTACAAATGGACAAAAATACAATTTTAAAAAGTTAGTTAATTTAAAAGAATATATATAAACTGTAGGGAGATTTCCCATACAAGCTGTTTGTCCGCTTTGGGGAGCCAAGCCCGCACAGTTTTGTTCTCAAGCGACGTGAGCAAGCAAGTATTGCACTTGGACTTAGTCCCACATCGGCAAAAAATGCGCCCCACTCATGCTTTATAAGTGCTTGGCACAAGCATGAGTGTACCACTACTACACATAGGGAGATTTCCCGTACAAGCTCCAACTTGGATAGTGTAAAACATGAATTTTACACCTCATCCTTACCAAATTCGAATTCAAACAAAAAAAAAGTTACAAAATGTCTCAACTTTATTTTTTTGTTACTTTTAAGTCGAAAGTAGGAATTGAATCTAGGATATCACCGTTATAAAATTTCTAAAATGATTTTTGAGAAGTAAATCACTAAAGATTAGAAAAATAGATTTGAGATTTTTTTTCCCCAACGGATTTGAGAAAATTTTCCATTAGTGCATCACGTGGGAAACTGAACATAGAAAGTGTAGGTCATCATTATCTCAATGCCGTCGATCCCCCCATTAGAGAACATCATCAAATTTCATGCATCGCAATTAACGGTTTGTTCATTTTTTACCTCTAAGTGCGATTTAATCTTCTTGCCGACAAGCATATCTTTCCATAGCACATTGTATATTGTCTAAAAACAAAACTATGAGAGGGAGCAATAAGCATAAAAGCGGATCTATACTTTAACCAAAAAAACAAAAACAAAAGAAGAGAAAAATATATAATATGAAAAGAAGTGGGAATTAATGAAGTATGTAATAAAAAAGCAAATTGTTTATATTAGTTTATTACGCAAACAAGAGTCAAGCTCAAATCTAGATTTAAGCTCAAATATAACCGTGTGCTCAAACAAACTAGTGAGCATGAGACTTGACTTAAATATATATAATATTTATATTTATACATATATCAAAAATATTTATATGAATTTGAGATTGAATTGTGTGTGTTTATAAATAAGTTCTTAAGATATCACATCATTATTGTAATTTATGGATAATATATATAGATAGTCTATATCCTAGGAAAAATGCTATATAATTTTTAACAATATAAGGTTGGTGAATTAATCCATTCATAACAAAAACTATTATATCTAATTAGCTTAAATAATAAAATTTCAACTACAATTTAATTATTAATTAGTAGCATAGGTTTGTGAATAAGTAAAAGATTATAATTGTGATGTTTTACCATATATGGGGAAAGTATATATAAGATAATAAAGTAATTGTAAACAAGCTTGAGCTTGCTTAATAGCTCAACATGTGTTTAAAATAAAATTAAGTATGAACCAATTTTGAACTTTTAATACTTAGCTAGACTCAATTGGTTTATTGTCCTAATTACATTTGTTAAATGTTCATAGAGCTACTGGCGAGTTCATCTATAGTTAACATGATAAAGTTTATTCCTCGCAATACATGTGATTTGTATAATATTATATTTTTTTTTTCGTTATATTGATAGAAGATTTCTTAATAACAAAACACAAAAGATAAAGTTTTCCTTTAAATCAATTTGGAAAATATCTCCTTAAATTCATTAAGTGGCGGTTCATAAAATCATACACATGAATTAAATAACACGATTCATTAAATCATTTAAACAAGTCACATAATAATGAGATATGTCATCTTATTAAAAGTATACACAAATCGTCTTTTAAGTTACACATAAAGAGTTGAAATTCAATGCAAGCTCATTGCTCACTAAAATTGTGTTCGTTTTTGTTGGCCTGTTTTTATACTATTAATTAACTTATTTGTTCTTATATCTCAATTTTCACTTCTTAGAATTTTTAGTAAAAATGGCCATAGTTCAAATTTCTCCTCTCTTAGCTACTAAATTATTAATAATAATAATAATAATAATAATACAACCTCACTCTTTTACCCCTCAATTTTTTATCCGCATATTTTTTAAATAAAATAAACCGACAAGCCATACCAAATCCACAGTTCCACACTACTATTTAAGGCTCTATAAAGCTACGAACTTGTTCCATTCTTCCATGAATTATTGCTTGGCCACTATTTTTCCACATTCCCCTTAAACGTGTGAGAATAACATATCATTATTCCCACATAAACATGTTCCATGCACACTCATATACACGTTCCTTTTAGAAAGCTTTACTTTTATTTGTCCTTTTTTTTTTCTATTCTTTAACCCTTTGGACTTTGTCTCTCTGTCTCTCTCTCTCTCTTTCTTTTCTTATGAGTTATGCCACATGTCCAAGAACTCTGCCTCTATACACATGAAAATGGCAGCACCATCACCTCTCTCTAACCCTTTTTCTCATCTACTAATCTATCTCCTCCTTCTCTACCTCAGAACCTCTTTTTTCAATAAGCTTTGGGTTTTTTTCTTTTTCTTTTCTTGAAAGTCTTTGTTGTTGTTTATGGGGGCTGTTTTCTCTGGTATTGGAGCAGAGAGTAATGATGGAGGCTCTCTTCCATCGAAACCTAGTCTTGGTGACCTGTCGGAGAATTGTATCTCATCCATTCTTATGTACTTGGATCCACCAGAGATCTGTAAATTGGCAAGATTGAACCGTGCTTTTCGTGGCGCTTCTTGGGCTGATTTTGTGTGGGAATCAAAGTTGCCTTCAAATTATAAGTTTCTTGTTAGAAAAATTCTTCATGAAAGCCCTGAGAACTTGGCCAAGAAAGAGATTTATGCAAGACTGTGTCGACCCAATCGATTTGATAATGACACTAAGGTACATCTATCTCTCTCTCTCTCTCTCTTTCTCTCTCTCCCCTTTGTTGATGATTGATGGTATAGTAGATGAGTAACAAAGTGCTTAACAATGAGTCAATGGCGTAGATCAATTTCAGTAGATAGTCATAGTGTGTTTTCATTTTCAGTCATCTACTTACAAACATTCATTCCCTAAACCTTGAGAGCTCCCTAGTTTCTTCATTATAATGTGTCACAAATTCTAGCAACTTATTCTCTCTATAAGATGAAAAAATTAGGTCAAAAATATATTGTTGGTCCCTCAACTTTAGTTTAAGAGCAAATTTTGTACCAGCTGAGTGATCCATTCTAGGACCAACAAATTTATTTTGCCCAAAAGATTGTAACAACTTTCCTTATGTGGGAAAGATTAGTAATAGCTTCTCCTTCTTCTTTTTTGAAAATAAATAAATAAATAAATAAATAGTCTTATTTTATATATATATTAACAATGAGTTCAAAATAAATTTTTTTTTTCTTTTTTTGACTTTAGGAAGTTTGGCTGGACAAGAGGAGTGGTAAGGTTTCTATCTCAATTTCTTCAAAGGCCTTGAGGATAACGGGGATAGATGATCGAAGATACTGGAATTATATTTCAACTGAAGAATCCAGGTGAAATATTCAATTATATGAGATTGTTTTTGTTGGATACGACTTGGGTTCTGTCGAAATTAATGATCCCTTCTTGCTTATATATATATATATATATATACTGGAATATTAATTTCATAGAAATTCAAGTTTTTTAATAACGTTATATATGTTTTTTTTTTTAACTTTTTGTTCTGTTTCCAAATACGATTGTTGCTTACAAGATGATCTGTTCAGAACTTCGATTTAAAATTATTACAATTAAAAGCTTTCGCAAATTTATCTCAAAAGAGCCCAAGGGGCGATCATAAACCAAAGGTCAGAATTGCAATTCTGAAGCTTGAAGCGCCGAGATAGACCGGTTTTTTTTTTTAGCGTTGGTTTCAAGATGGATATAATTTTTTATTAAAAAATGAAATAAAAAATAAAGACTCACACACAAAAAGAAAAGAGAATATCATTAATATATATATATATATAAGTCATTGAAATTTAAGGGTCCATTTGATAATATTGTTTTACTAAGATTATTTAAGTGTTGTGAAAATAAATGTGGGTGAAAAAATGTTATGAAAATACATATTGTGTTATTAAAATAACAAAAACTCTTGTTTAAACAACATAATCAAACACCCCTATGATATAATTGATGCTTGTGCAAAAAAAACCAAGAGATACTGTATCCAGAAGAAAAGTAAGTTAAAACATTAAAAAGCCAAAAAAAACGTTCTTGCTTTATTTGATATTTTCTCATGATGATATATTACTTTTTCAAATTCCATTGTAATCAATTGGATTGTTTTCCCATAGATAGTATAATAATGAAATTTCTCCCCTTATTATATATATCACACTATCCTCTCGTTAGACCAGAGTGGGAAAATAGAAAGCACTACTTTTTCAAAGTCTAGTAACATTTTTTAATATAATTTCCCTAGCCTTTACCATCGTCATGAGATAAACATAAATAAAAGCATTCTATAAGAAAAAGAGTGCAAGCTAGCTTTTAATTTTCAATCTAGAATAATGGCTCACAAAGACTTGATCAATGTGGGTTTCTTATTACAACATTTTACTAACAAATTAATTATATATATAAATAGATTTTATTTTATTTGGTTCAAGGATAGCTTGCCTTGTGACCAAAGTATTCTTTTCCCGTATTAATCTTCTAGTCTTGAGTATGACAACATATTGATAGAGATGAATGCCAATGAAGTTGACTGAACATAACATGTTAATTAATTACTTGCTAGTTTTGCTTTCCTTAAGAAGTTTCTTCCTTCAGTGAAATGTTTGATTTTAACAAACATTTTATAGAGCATATCTTCCAACAGCTTGAAGCATTCCAAGCTTAATTTATGAACCATATTTTCCCCTATTTTATAAATTTATTTTTTAACAGTAAATAAGTTAGGATTGTTTCAATTTCAATGCCGTCTCAAACTGCATTTTACTGCTAAATAGGAAACATGGTATAATATTGGATCTTGTTTGTTGTCACTTTCTCTTGCAATCTTGTATATCATGTTGCCCAAAATGTAAACTAAATATCATTTACTTTTCTTACTTATTAATCTAGATTGCGAGAAATTATAAGATTCACCGGTAAAATGGTTAAAGTGGTCCTCCCAAATAATAAAATAATATTATTTATGCAAATGTGTGAGTCAGATTCTTAATCAACATAAAAATTAAAAATTTTAAACAGATTAAAAAAAAAAAACCACTAGGCGATGTCATATTTGCATAAATAACAATGTTTTATTAGTTAAAATAACAACTTAAACGATCTTCCAGATGAACTTAATAATTTCTCATAGCTTGCTAATGACTTTAATTAATAAAAACAAAGTTTCCACTAAATTTTCTCGTGATAAACCTATCAACATCATAATTTAAAGAAGAATATAACACAAGTGATAATTTATTATATTGAACACTACAAAAATTAAAATACTTCCAATTATTGATTGGACCACTCCATTATTTTCTTTGTTGTGTGTGTAGGTTTCAAACAGTTGCATATCTTCATCAAATTTGGTGGGTTGAGATACTTGGAGAATTAGAGCTGGAATTTCCACCTGGGACCTATAGCCTATTCTTTCGGCTTCAGCTAGGCAAAGCCTCTAAAAGATTTGGTCGAAGGGTCTGTAACCTTGACCAAGTTCATGGTTGGGACATTAAACCTGTTCGGTTCCAGTTATCAGTATCAAATGGTCAGCCTGCAATTTCTGAATGTTATTTATGTGATCCAGGCAATTGGGTTCATTACTATGTGGGTGATTTTGTGATTGAAAATCAAAGCATTCTCACGAAGATCAAGTTTTCAATGATCCAAATTGATTGCACACACATCAAAGGAGGTCTATGTGTGGACTCTGTGTTAATATGCCCAAGTGAATTTAGAGAAAGGTACAAAAAAGTTTAGGAAGCACTAACAGGAAGTATAGTAGGTCAGTTCGTATGGTAGGTTAGTTCGTGAACTTCATTTTTTTTCTTTTTTAATTTTTTTTAGTTTAGAATTTTTTGCATTTGAAGCAAAGTAGCGTATGCATTTGTTCTTATTTTGTTTCAAATGTTGATTTGGGTGGTACGATCTTTTAACAGCGTTGTTAATGTTAAAGAGTACTGGCGTTGTAAAGGAAAATTGGGACACAGAATTAATTGATATATTTGATTGTACAAAAAGCTCTAGATTGAACTTTAGTTTGGTAGTTGTCTGGTTTGGTTGGAAAACTTGTACCTTCTATCTTTCTTTCCTTTCTAATTCTGTGGGTTGGAGAAATTGACAATTGCCGGTTTGAAAAACTTTCTGGTTGTTGAGGTCAAATAATCTCTCCTTACTGATTTAAATGAATAGAGTTTTATATTCAGAAATTTTAAAAAAAAAATGAAAAAGAAAAGAAAAAAGAAAAAAGAATAGAGAATTAGAGATCCTTGGACCCACAAAATATTTCGTTTGTTCCATCCAAGTTAATGGAAAATAAAAAAATAATTAATATGTCCAGGTTAATTATTTATTTTCTTTTCGTTGTTACTGTTACTATTTGTGGGTTCGAAAACTCTTTAAATAAAACCCAAATACATGTTCTAAGACCATTCATATCAGCTCAGTTAAACTCTTCTAAAATAGATTTACAGTGCAAATTTTACATATTTTGAGCAAAAGAACACCCACATCAGTGGGTGTAAAAATGTGTAAAATTATGTATATATTTTCATGAACTACAGTACCCGTGTAAATATACACAGGTACTGTAACTTGTGTATTTATTATTTTAATGATTTCTCTTCGCACCAATTTTTCTCTCTCTTCTCCGTTGCACAACTACCTTAGAAACTCATCTTCTTTTCCTCAGATGCACACAAACACACCCACACACAAACACACCCACACACAAACAAACCAACACAGACACGATCTGGGTGAAGAGACGATCTAGGTCGCCGGTGAAGACATGATCTAGATGGCCGATGAAGACACGATCTGGGTTGCCGGAGCTTGGTTCTAGGTCACCGGAGCTTGATCGTGGATCGGCCGATGAAGAAAGGTTCTGGCTCAGCCGGTGAAGAACTGATCTGGGAGTTTTTGAGAGTGAGAGAGAGAGAGAGAGAGAGAGAGAGAGAGGTGATCTGTTTAGAAAAAATGAATAGAGAGAGTGAGAACGCGCGCGTATATAGGGAAGGGTAGTTGTGAGAAATAATAAAAAAATTGTGAAGAATGAATATTTTATTGAAATATCTTGTAAAATAAATAAACTGATCTGGGCGTTCTGTAAAAGTGATAGTGTAAAATAGAAAGATGAAGTTTTTTCGTATAAAATAAACAGAAAATTTAGAAGAACTGATGTGGACGCTCTTAAGGTTCTAGTCATCACAACTAATTTAAAACAAAAGGGTAATTTATAGTGAGAGAACTAAACAAGTAAAATCCAAGTTTGAATGAATACTTTCCTGATTAATTGATACAAAATACTTTCTTGCCGAGGTTACAAGCACCCTTGGGCAAATACAATCATTCTCTAAAAGTTCTTACACTCTCATTCCTAAATTTTTCCAATCTCCTCTAAGTGTGAGAGAAAGTCCTATTTATACACTTAGTTCGTACCCCTGACGGTAGGTAGTGATGTTGGATGTTAGAAGATGTTTGTCTCATTAGGCATCTCCTCCCTCATTTTGATGATGAAAATGGACTTTTGAGTGTGTATAGTACTGTTCATTTTAATATTAAATGCGATTTGTGTTAGGTGAGAACACTTAATTAATGTGAAGGTGACTATTGCTTATGTTGCAAGCCACCTTGCCTAATCATATTATCCAATGAAAAACAAAGCTCAAAGCTCAAAGTTGCCATTTTTCTAAAATCCAACAAATTGAATAATGGAATAACCGAAAAAGCATATTTGTTTATGGTGGTGAGGTTTTAAATGTCACTGATCCAATTAATAGTATTTGCCTTTGCTCCGATAGGATTGTTTTTCTTCAACCATTTCAGATATTTGAGCAAAATTCTCTTCTTCTTCTTTTTTTTTCCTTTTTGCTCTACTTTTTTTGTATCCCAAATCTTATAACTCTACTCTTCATAACTTAGCAGCTTGTGCTGCTTCTTGTAATTTGAAAGAACTGTCCCCTTCTCTCTCTGTGTGTTTTTGAAGGATGAAAAAAAAATGAGAAAGCTCCTCCTCCTCCTTTTCCCTCTTGTTTTGATAAAACCTTATTCGGCCAAAAAAAAGAAAACAGTTTGTCAACGACCACGAGGTTACCAACAATAATAGAGCAGTTAAACAAAATATGATCATGACAAAATGAGCTTTAAAAATCATTTGATTTTTTTTTCTTTTTTCCTTATGTCGCCCCTCTCATTCATATATATATATATATATATATAAGTATATAATCCCCCAAGTTTATGCAAAAAAAAAAAAAATTCCTCTCAAGTATTCCTTTTCCCCAACAAATAGTTTTGTTCTATTTGTATATATATTTTGAGATTTAGACTACATACCCCCCAGCCCCACTCCCAAAAAAAAAAAAACTTTGATGTGGGTTTTCTTTTTTTCAATCTTTCTTTATTTTTCTTTTTCTTTTTTTCTTTTTTTTTCAAATTTCCAAGGGCAGCTGCTTTAATACCAGGATCCATGCAGAATTTACCAACTAGTGGCTATTCAAGTCCTCATTTACCTCCCCAACAGCCACAGCAACTGCAGCAGCGCTCACTGAGTGCCAATAACTTGCTCCAACAAAACCATCCACAGAGCTCCCAAGGCAATCAGGCCTTACAACAACAACAAATGTTCCAACAACTGCTGCAGATGTCTAATAACAGTGGGGGAGGGATGCAACAGCAATCTCTTTCTGGTCAAAATGCAAATGGGAGTGTGGCAAGGAATGGAGCGGGGTTTGGAAGCAACAATACAGCAGCAGCAGCTGCATCTCCAGCTAATGCATCGGGAAGTAATGGGCCCGGGCCTACTCCAAGCCGGAGTAACAGTTTCAAAGCTGCTTCAAATAGTGACTCTGCAGCTGGTGGCAATAACGGATTCAACCAGAGATCTCCAGATCTGCCACAGAATCTTCAATTGCAGGATGATATAGTAGTTCCGGATATAGCCCACGACTTCACGGAAAACGGATTTTTAAATAGCGACTTCGATGATAATATGGGTTATGGCTGGAAGGCATGACTAACATAATTTGGTCCAATCAATTGTTCAGTTCTGTTGGGTATGTGTCCTCCATATATCTTTGTACAGGATATTCGCAATAGCTCGGTTTCTTGTTACTTTTTTTTTTTTTTTTTTCCCCTATTAATTATGGAATTTGTTGTGACATCACGCACTTGTACTCAGTAGGTATTTAGACATCTCTTTCGATGGATTTCTGTCTCCAAGTCTTGCAAGTGTAATCTAATAGACAAAAACTAAGGACAGTTTCGTATTAATATGATGTTTACTTGTTTCTTACCTGAGTTTACTCATCGATTAATTAGGTCTGCCCCTTCCTGAAAGCAAATTATTGATTGTCTTGTCAAATTATCGAGCTGAATTATTTTGAATTTGACTGCATGTTAGCCAAATGATTCTGAAAAAACATTGGTTTGCTTGTCAAATTGCCCTGTGGATGCTTAAAAATATTGGCCAGGGTCGAATTGGAGTCGGCATGAAACGATATGATGTTTGTTGGTAATGGCTTAACTCTCATGTCCTGGTGCCTCTGGATGCTTTGACTACCATGTTAATTGTTCAGGTAGCTTAGCAAAGGTTACAAGGCTGCCTATTACTGCGCTGGCTTTATGAGTGTGCTTTTGCTGCAGTTCTATGCAAAGTAAAGGCTAGAGTAGTTTATAGTGAGCCACCATCGTCTGATTAGAGTTGATTTGTTGTTGAAATGCTGCTTGGCTTTGTCTTTTATCTCAACTGATTGCCAAGGGAAGGGAACATGCATACACAACATATTTAGTGGCAGCGTAAAAAATATCTTGTGTTTCAGCTCTCTACAGGTAGCCTCCTACAGCAAGTGGCCCCACACTGATTGGACTCACATACTTTTTGAGTGTCTCCTCATATACAGCCGATACCACCTCATATCTGTAATATTCATATAAATTCATGATAAATTTTATGTAGTAAGTTGTTATAGGATGTTATTAGTGGGTAAAAAAGTAATTTCAATAGTAGGATCAAATTAGTACCAATAACAATTAATTATTTATGATTTGTTATGAAATTGTTATAGTCGTAGCACTTCGTAGTTCGTAGGTAGTATTAAAAAAATATAAAGAAGCAAATAATATCTTATTATGTCAAAATAAATGCTAATAAATATTTTCACATATAAATTTATGTTGGTCTAGATATCACTTTATCTTTTTCGTAGTGAAGGAAATATTATTGCAAGGAAAGAACAGTAGCATTGCTAAAGCAATAGCGTCCATGTTTAGAAACGAAATTTTTAACGTCCAGGTTTAGTAGCATTTATGCATCAAAAGGAGCAAAATAGAAAAGAACTTATGGTTTGTTTGGAACGAGTGGGAGAAAGGGGGAGTAGAGGATGATATAGTAGAGTTGGTTAGAAATTAACCTAGTTTCAGCCAACTTTTACTCTATTCCCTATTTCCCCTCTCTATCTAAACAAATCATTAATTTTGGTAGTAATTTCACTCATCTTCTTGTCAAAGCATCAGCACATTTGTTAGCCTCTCGTAAGCAATGCTTCAAACTCGTTTGAGGAATCCTGTCGAGAAGAACCCTGCAATTATCAATCAAATGGGAAAGAACAAGATGAGCTAGAACATGATCACATTCTTTGTCTTGTAAGAGTAAAAACAAACAAAAATATGAAATTCATATTAATTGAAATTTCTTTATTCGTGGGATCTAGGTGGTCCGTACAAGCCATAGGTCCTAGGTGTATTATTAGAGACTTGGAATAGCAGTACTTGCCCCGGGTCCCAAACAAGCTGTCATTCAAAGCGATAGGTCCTCCAAGGAGCTGGAATGTTAAGTATATCATGTGTTCTTTTTCTCAGGAAAATTGTATACACTAAAATCTTGCAAAAACCGATTTCAGAACTTTAAAATGCAAAATTATTAAAATTAACTTCTGCTTTGGAAACCAACTAAAAGATAATAGGTCTTGCATTACAATCCTAAAATCTAAGATCGACCCAGGTATTAAAATTTTACTCATACCAAAATAGACAAAAATGTGTGTAACTGTGTGTGTATATATATAAAGCATTCAGAAATATTAAACTTTTTGCTCCTACATGGGTTAAACAAGAACTAATATTGATCAACATGGCTTTTGTCACATTTTCTTAAAATCAATTGAGGAAAAAAAAGGTAAAAATGCCAGAGGCAAACAATTTCTCAAGAGATCCTGTTTACGAATTGGGGCACATTCAACCATGATCAAACGGGTCAAAGACCACCCAGTATACTTGAGCCAATCCCTTGTTTGATTTTGTAGACACTAATTTGCATAAATACAATTGTTATCACTGATCAACACTGTTGCAGTGCAATGAATCCATGATAGATCCAGTTCACCTGGATTAACATAAGTGATACAAATAAATGGAAAATAGAAAAATAAGTTTTTATTATACATTGTGGCCAACTGTGGATAGCTTGTTAAGGATCCATAGCCAACCCCAAAATTTAGGGTCCATGGCTTGGTTGTTGTAGTATTAGGTGGATGGCTCCTCCTCCAATGCATGGCATTCCCAAGCAGCTGCTACAAGACAGGTGGCTCCTCGTCTAATTCATTGTTACCAACTGGTCCATTCCCGAGTAGCTGCAACAATCTTGTGGTGAATGTACGCAGGCGAGAAGGTGTATCTGCTTCTCCCTCCGGCAATTGTGTTGACGAATGGCAACACAGTGTTTTGGGGTTGTATTTTAAGGTGCACTTTCCCGAGGAATCAAGCATATCAATATCAAATGGGGATGAGAGTGGCCGTCCAACAACTTGAACATGGGAGACACTGCATCACAACATGATAAGAAAACAAGCAAAACAACCTGATTATGCAAAAGAAAGGCAAAACATGTCCCGTGGACCAAGTTTTGAAGGAGCCTCGAAACAGTGAGAAACTGACCATATATAATACAATCCATCTATTTCTTGTTTCTGAACCCGACCCAATAGCTCGACCTGCAAAATCCCTCCAATGCAAAGAACAGCTTCTGGTAACTTGAACTTTTGCAATTCGTTCTCCTGTTTCATCACGAAGTCAAGCAGGCCTGTTAAGCCAACTTGGAGCCCTATGGAACTCAAAATATGTATGCTTGCTTATGAAACTTACCAGTATAAATATTCATTTCATATTGCATATAGCCAGTTCACTAGAATACAAAATACCAGAGAAAAGCCATGAATGTAGGCGCAGGTCAAAGGTTCAATAGCAATATTTGCATTAAAACAGACAGGTCTGAGATTTCTGGAATTGAAAAGAAATAATAATAAATGCAAGCAAGAAACAGTGCTTACAAAAAGTGAATTCTATCTAGGCTTAGTAATTCTTGTTTAGATGAGTTAAGTAAACCAAAAGAAAATGCCTCTGAATCGATCACCTCCATCTTTCAGACTGAACAATGTAAGCAACAGTGCAAACAATGTAAGCAACAGTGCAACTCACCTGAGCCACTGGAAACTCTGGTGAAGTATACGTCCAGATAAAATCGTCGTCACTCCATCGGTGATGAATTAACATATCCTCTCTGATGTCATCGTCAAATTCCAATGGATGTCTGGAATAGCCCAGTCTAAATCGAACTGCCCTAGATGAATATATAGGGAAGCCATACTGAAAATATGCTGATACATAAACATATTATCTCTGTCAGTTATTTTTATAAAAATAAATAAAAAATCTGTCAGTTAGAAAAATGTTCAGAGTCCAGATCACAGAGAACAACAAATCCACAGGCCATTGGAATTAACCTTGGAATGGTTGAACTTGGATTTCAGTAACAACACACAATTGGGCAACCAACTTATACGTTAATATCTCAGGAACGTTGGGATCACTTTCTCCTTTACTCGACCAGTATGAAGCTCTGAGCTCAATTCTATCCTTCGGTTCCAAGGTATTCTGTATGCTTTCATCAGGATAATTATCAGTGCTTGATGCACTAATGGGCTCTATTATGCAATCTTCTTTTATCCAAGGTGTAAGACCTTGGGCAATGAAGGCATACACTCTATTATCCCTCCTAAGGCGTTCCCACTCTGGAGAACCACCAGCACTGACTTTCACAGGTTCTATCAAGTTCTCCACTTCAATAACATGTGTAACACTAGATAGTTCAGAAACAATTTCAAGCAAAGCTGCTTACAAAGACTGTTTTCAATCACTGCACAAAGATTAAGAACCACATCAGTATCACACAAGAAACAGCACATTACATAGTTCAATGGCATATTGATTTTAATCAATTGTTGTAATTAAATGCCATTCCTATTTGATTGATAGGAATGACATTCTGAGTTAACATGCAAAATGTTATTTCTATTGATTGATATGCTCTGTAATGAAATCAAGGTTGTGAAGAGGTAATTAACTTGCATTTGATTTTTTTTTTCCACTTTATTAATTCTAGCAAGAAGAAGAAGAAAAAAACAAAGGTTTATATTCTAATTAATTTCCTTTACCTATTTATTTTTATTTTATTTTTTCAAAGTAAAGTAACTAGGCAAACTGCCATGAGATAAATACCCATGTAGGTACCATGCCCCTAGCTGCTTTTAATAAGAGACTTTTAAGTTAATTAGATGGAAAGTGATGAGCCAGTTCTGCAATATGGCCTTTGAGCCACAGAGGAGAGAATCTTAGTAATAATTCTCTGAAATGCGTCAGTTAGTCATTTACAGCAACTTTTGCTTCCCTCTTTACTTATCAAAAAAAATTTACAGCAAACCTTGATTATTTTATTTTATTTTATTTATTTTTAAATTTTATAAATACAGCAAACCTTAAATTATAACAATTTGCATTGGTCACATACTAAAGTCAAAACTTTCCCTGTATAATCTAAATTATGAAATTCCCTATTTAGGTAACTAAATTTGATAGATGTGTTGGAAAAGAAACTTCACATTGGGGATACATAATCAAATATATATATATATATAGTTCAGTACTCTCAAATTGGTAAACTTAATATTTCAATGATGTTCACCCCCCCCCCCCCCCCAAAAAAAAAAAAGCAATCATATACAAACCATGTACCTAGAAGCAGGCATCCAACCATGTCGGTCAAAAAGCATTGGAACTGAAATTTATGGTCAATAATTCCAATGAAAGCAAGCCAATGAACTAATATTAGCTCAAGTAAAACCTCTCTTCTTGTAAGAGAGAGGTGTAGAGTGAGGTTGTGGACAACCAGGTGTGGATGTGTGTAACTTACCCCCCAATCAAAAAGAATGAAACCAAAGACATAAGAAGCAGATAAGAAACCTAAAAATCTACTAAATCAAGAAGAAAAACATCCTACAACAACCAAGCCTTAGGCCCAAAATTCTGGGGTTGATTATAGATCCTCAAAAGACTAATCAAGGTCAGCTACATGCATTCCTTTCCGCCATCCTATTCTATCCGAAGTTACAGTCTAAGTTTCCTCCTTAATTAAACATAAACACCCTAGCAACAGACAACTAAACCCAACCCAACTTGATTCTTTTAACACAATAAGCTTACCAAATCGACTCCAAGAACGCGAAACAGCACAAGCGTGGACAAGGTCAGATGGTTCATCCAACTGGTTGAGAATGTTTATGGAAATGTCAAGCCCAAGCCTTTGTATGAAGTCACCTCTATTATCCATTCTACGCATATTAAAATTTATTGAAACCCACCTAACAAATTGAAACCTGAATAACATTGGAAAAAAAAAAAAAAACAATTACAATCATAGTAACATTAGTCACAAATTCTATCATCTTGTCATGAAATAATTAGCGTATTACAGAGAATTGAAGTACATATCGTTTTCATTAAAATTCAACCAGATTACCAGCGAAAAACAAAATTCTGCATCTTTTTATAGCAGAAAGCAATAAAAGTTGCAATCTTTTTTCACTATTTTCAACAAAGACATGTTTTTTCCTGTGATTAACCAAAGAGTATAAAGTGGGCATGAAGCAAAATTATTGATAATCGAATGGTAAAACCGTAAAAGTTGACAGATTTAAAAAAAAAAAAAAAACTCTAATATTTATATCATAGGATGGATTATTGAATGCAACAATTCCTTAAAATATTGACAGAGAAAAATAATCAACAACGTAAAATTTATCAAGAAGACAAATCATTAATAATAACGAAATTAAAACAAAAGAATTTGCATACGTACAATAGAGGAGAAAGAAAAGAATTTACCTTTTTGAGCAGAGAAGAGACGGATCTAAACTCTAAAGCTAGGCTTAAAAAAAAAAAATCCCTTTAGAGCTATAGAGAGAGAGAGAGATGTTCGAAGCCACACCGACTGGACTCAGTTCTGTGAAAGGTATGGAAAGTATATATATATGTAATATGTTCGAGTTACACTTACCGCTAGTGGAATGTTCTTTTTTTTGTTTGGTTGCTAATATATAGTTATATTTATATACAAGTGTAATTTTATTAAGAATAATAATTTTATTTATTTATTTATAAAAGGTTAGAAACTTTTAATTAGTAGTAATTCTTTTATTAGAATAATATTTTAAAATTTTCATTCTTAAAATTTGATGATGTTTACGTTTTTTTATAGGCATTTCCAATTTATAAATGAATGAAAGGAAATGAATAAATGATATATTTTCTATGGTGTGTTTGGAAGTTTATAGATGAATGGAAAGGGAAATGAAATAAATATATAATTTTATTATGATATCATTCATCTTTTATTTGTTTTTCTTAAAGTAAGGATAAAATTAGTATTTCACATTCATTTCATTAATAATTTGTGGAGGGAAAGAAATAGAAATGAATGGAGTAAAATGATGTTTAGGGAATATTCTATCTTTTCCTTGTGTGTGTGTGTGTTTTTTTAAATTTTATTTTTTTTACTAAAGTACATCTTTAGCCTTTAAAGTTTGGGGTTGTTTTCCTTTTATCCTTTTATGTTTTAAATTTACATTTTAGTCATTCAAATTTAATTCTATTTTTCTTTTAAAAAAACATTTAATTCCATTTTTATATTGACTATGTCATCTATTTCTGTCAAACCTATTATGTGGTGACTCATAAAACCATTTACATGTATCTATATTTTTTAAAGTCATGTGATTCATTGAATGATGTTTAAGGAATACTCTATCTTTCCTTGGTTGGAAGGGTTTTTTTTTTTTTTTTTTAATAATTTTTTTTAATTTTTAATTTTTATAAATTTTATTTATTTACTAGAGTACATATTTAGTCTTTAAAAGTTTTGGGCCGCTTTACTTTTATGTTTTATCCCTTTACATTTCAAATTTCCGTTTTAGTCATTCAAATTCAATTCCATTTTTGTTTCCAAAAGAAAAAAAGAAAAAAAAAAAGAGAGTTAGATTCCATCTTTATATTGACTATGTCATCCATTTCCATCAAACCTATAATTACACGGCAATTTATAAAACTATTTACATGTATATATATATATATATATATATATTCTTAAAGTCATGTAATACATTAAATATACTAGTTTATAACTTGTGCATACATAGACGGGTTCAAATTATAACTAGTGTAAAAGTTACATATTTTTTAAGTTAGAGATATATACATAAGTTTTACTTTTTTTTTTTTTGGTGGATATACAAATGATTTTACTTTTTTTTTTTTATTGGGTTTTTAATGGTTTATTTGTATTAATTAGACTCTTCATATTTTGCGCAACTTTAAATCACCTATAACCAAAAAAGAAAAAAAAAAAAAGACACATAATTGGACATGTGGTTCAAAATTGGATTTCAATTGAAATCCAATTTAGAATCTAATTGGACTTAGAATTTTTGATTTTTACACTTAATAATTCACTTGACACAAAAATTAAAAATTAAATGGGACATAAAGCACATAATTGGACTCTAATTGAAATTCAATTTATATTATAATTTGATCTTCTCTAAGCTTTAGCTGTACTCACACACACACACACACACACACACACACACACACTTTTTATTTGTTTAATAAATTTGATAGTTACAATAGAGGAGGAAGAATTTATAACCTACATATATCAATTGGAAATACCATGATGTGTTAATTAAGTTACAAAACTCTTGATCATCCTGAATAAGTAAAATTTAATATTTAAAATAAAGTGAAATGATTATAGACATAATGTTAATACAAATTTAAACTCATTTTTTACTTTATTTGAAAAGTAGATGTCCATTTTTTCTTTTACTTGTTTTGATACATTTTAATTGTGTTGGGAGATTCGAACTTTAGACATTTTTATTGAAAACTCCAACAAATTCTATTTGAGGATAATTTAAACTTTAAAACTTATAAATCATTGCCCATTAGAAAAAAAAAAAAAAAAAAAAAAAAAACTCTTTGACATTTGCATGAAATTTTTAAGTAACTTATAGCTTCATACTAAAAGCCATATCATTCTTATAGAATTGTATTTTTTTTATTAAAAAAAAAAACCTTATACAAAGTATGTTGTTTTTGAGTGTGTTTTAACAACAAAGACTGAAATCTTAAGCTATTGCCTTAATGGATTTGGTCATGTGATTTATTTTATTTATTTTTATTTTTTGTGTGGGGGAGGAGAGAGGAGGGAGGGTTGAAATGAAAATTTGATTTGATTATTTAGCCGGACTATTGTGGATGAACTAATAAATTGCTTGAATCATTAATCATCATTTGACTCTTTTTTTTTTTGGTGTAGTAGTGGTACACTCATGCTCGCTCCAAGGGCTTATAAAGCACAAGTCTCAAAAACTGCTCAGCTTTGGGGCAAGGGTGGCAGTTTTTTAGACTTGCTTCGACCACATGATACCCGCATGGTTTTGTTACCCTGAAGGGCACGCCTCTACTACACTAGTAGTGGTACACTCATGCTCGCTCTAAGGGCTTATAAAGCATGAGTGGGGCGCATCTTTAGGCAATGTGGGACTGAGAGCAAGTCTCAAAAACTGTTCAGCTCCCACCTCTTTAGAACAAAATCTTACGGGCTTGGCTTCCCAAAGAGGACAATTGGATTGCAGGAGGCTTGTCCCCCACAATACCTATACACATATAGTGTGACCGCACTAGGATTGTAGTTCAAGGGATGAGATTAAGAGGCAACACTAAACATTCTATTTCTATATATATTCTTCAAATTCTTTTTGATAATTTATTTTTTTTGGGAATTTTTTTTTTGGTAAATTATAAAATGCGCAATCTTATCTCTTTCTACAGTTATTTGAAATATTAGAAATAGAATTGTGCTATTTTAAAAGAATAAAAAAAAATAGTGTTGTGGTATAATTAAAAAAAAAAGTCCAAAGAAAAAAAAGATTCCTTTTTTTCTTGACCATAAACAATTTACCTAGTCATGCACTACGGACCATGCTTTTACTTTTTAGTTTTTAGAGCCCNACCGCCGCCGGGGGGGGGGGGGGGTGGTGGTTGGGTACATGAACCAGCCCTACCTTGAAGAGGTTCCTCATCATCAAAAATAAAAATAAAAATTGTGGCATTATTAATGTATGTAGGAGTCCTAGCTGATCTTAGGCTTGCTAGTGGTTATTTAAAGAAAGCAAGTGCATGTGGAACACTTGGAAATGTTTGTCCTTGCCCTCATCCTCTGACTAAGATGGATGTTAAGAAAGTGCATGTTATGATTTAGCTTTCTTCTAACTTGTAATGATGAGTGACATTATCTCATATCTCTAATGCTCTGGGGACATAAGATTTGTGTATGGCTCACAGGCTTTGATAATGCTTGTTAAGGATGGGGCACCACCCTGGAAAGTGAACTCTCAGAGGGCCTTTTGAAAAGCTTTTTGGTCTTCAACATTTCATTGAGCTATGGGTGTTAAGGGCATGCTGACTTGATTGCTTGCTATGAAGTGCCATTTTATTACCATCATCTATTTAATCCTGCATGTTACAGCTGTGAGTTGAGTTTAGTCAGGACTTATGAAACGAAAAAAATAAAAATGAATAAAAAAGTTTCTGCTACTTCTCTATTGGTTTGAAAGGGATTAATTCTACCCCGAATGCAGTGAGGTTGCACTGATACGTCAATTGCTTTTCCTCAGGGTACTGACAGCTGGGCGCCAGCTTGCAAAGAGTTTGGAGTTACAGTCATTGAATGACTTGGGTTTTCCAAAAGATATGTGAGGTGTTTGCAGGTATATATTTATTATTTCTGAGATGAAATCTAGTGTGAAAGTTGATATGTCAATTGCTTTTCTAACTCTTTTACAGATTTCTGAAGTCGTTAATAGTATGAAAGATCTAATTACTTTCTGCCGGGATCAAGCCATTGGGCCAATTGGTAATTCCATTTTGTGGCTTTGCTATTACTTCTCACTTTTGTAATTTGATTTTCTTGCATTGCTAGTCGTCTATTTGTGAGAGTTTTATCTTTGACTTGCTCAGACTTTGTTGACTTGCACTGTCTTAGAGAGCTCCTTAAACAAATGTTGATATTTATATACAAACTTTTCTGTGTGCTGACTGCTGAGCTGCAAGCTTGATCTGAGTCCTATTCATTTTCATACACTGGATAAAATTATGATCTTGAACTCTTATTTTTGCTACTTTGATGATCTTGAACTTTATAAGACCTAAGCCAGTGCAATTCTTGAATTTGATTTGTATATTTGAACAAAATGTGTCGAGTCTGTATCCTCTTCTACTTATATAGTCTTGTACTATACCTCAGTTCTTGCTCCCTGAACAACCCCCCCCCTCCCCCAAAAAAAAGTTTTTATTTATTTATTTATTTTTTACTATATCTCCTTTCTGTCTTATAATACTTATTTACAGAGGGCTTGAAAAACTATCCTCGACATTCCTCTACGGCCAAGCTCCAGATGCAAAAGATGCAGGAGATGGAGCAACTAGCTAATGTTCCAGGTCTTCCAACTGATCGGAACTCTATCAATAAGCTAATGGCAATGCATCCTGGACTCAATAACCAAATAAGCAACAATCATAACATGGCTGGTCGAGGAGCTTTAAATGGTCCAGCACAAGCTGCTCTGGCACTGACCAGTTACCAAAATATGCTTATGAGGCAGAACTCTATGAATTCAAATCCTAACTCACTCCAACAGGAGGCTTCGTCTTCCTTCAATAATTCTAATCAGAGTCCATCTTCAAATTTCCAAGGGGCAGCTGCTTTAATACCAGGATCCATGCAGAATTTACCAACTAGTGGCTATTCAAGTCCTCATTTACCTCCCCAACAGCCACAGCAACTGCAGCAGCGCTCACTGAGTGCCAATAACTTGCTCCAACAAAACCATCCACAGAGCTCCCAAGGCAATCAGGCCTTACAACAACAACAAATGTTCCAACAACTGCTGCAGATGTCTAATAACAGTGGGGGAGGGATGCAACAGCAATCTCTTTCTGGTCAAAATGCAAATGGGAGTGTGGCAAGGAATGGAGCGGGGTTTGGAAGCAACAATACAGCAGCAGCAGCTGCATCTCCAGCTAATGCATCGGGAAGTAATGGGCCCGGGCCTACTCCAAGCCGGAGTAACAGTTTCAAAGCTGCTTCAAATAGTGACTCTGCAGCTGGTGGCAATAACGGATTCAACCAGAGATCTCCAGATCTGCCACAGAATCTTCAATTGCAGGATGATATAGTAGTTCCGGATATAGCCCACGACTTCACGGAAAACGGATTTTTAAATAGCGACTTCGATGATAATATGGGTTATGGCTGGAAGGCATGACTAACATAATTTGGTCCAATCAATTGTTCAGTTCTGTTGGGTATGTGTCCTCCATATATCTTTGTACAGGATATTCGCAATAGCTCGGTTTCTTGTTACTTTTTTTTTTTTTTTTTTTCCCCTATTAATTATGGAATTTGTTGTGACATCACGCACTTGTACTCAGTAGGTATTTAGACATCTCTTTCGATGGATTTCTGTCTCCAAGTCTTGCAAGTGTAATCTAATAGACAAAAACTAAGGACAGTTTCGTATTAATATGATGTTTACTTGTTTCTTACCTGAGTTTACTCATCGATTAATTAGGTCTGCCCCTTCCTGAAAGCAAATTATTGATTGTCTTGTCAAATTATCGAGCTGAATTATTTTGAATTTGACTGCATGTTAGCCAAATGATTCTGAAAAACATTGGTTTGCTTGTCAAATTGCCCTGTGGATGCTTAAAAATATTGGCCAGGGTCGAATTGGAGTCGGCATGAAACGATATGATGTTTGTTGGTAATGGCTTAACTCTCATGTCCTGGTGCCTCTGGATGCTTTGACTACCATGTTAATTGTTCAGGTAGCTTAGCAAAGGTTACAAGGCTGCCTATTACTGCGCTGGCTTTATGAGTGTGCTTTTGCTGCAGTTCTATGCAAAGTAAAGGCTAGAGTAGTTTATAGTGAGCCACCATCGTCTGATTAGAGTTGATTTGTTGTTGAAATGCTGCTTGGCTTTGTCTTTTATCTCAACTGATTGCCAAGGGAAGGGAACATGCATACACAACATATTTAGTGGCAGCGTAAAAAATATCTTGTGTTTCAGCTCTCTACAGGTAGCCTCCTACAGCAAGTGGCCCCACACTGATTGGACTCACATACTTTTTGAGTGTCTCCTCATATACAGCCGATACCACCTCATATCTGTAATATTCATATAAATTCATGATAAATTTTATGTAGTAAGTTGTTATAGGATGTTATTAGTGGGTAAAAAAGTAATTTCAATAGTAGGATCAAATTAGTACCAATAACAATTAATTATTTATGATTTGTTATGAAATTGTTATAGTCGTAGCACTTCGTAGTTCGTAGGTAGTATTAAAAAAATATAAAGAAGCAAATAATATCTTATTATGTCAAAATAAATGCTAATAAATATTTTCACATATAAATTTATGTTGGTCTAGATATCACTTTATCTTTTTCGTAGTGAAGGAAATATTATTGCAAGGAAAGAACAGTAGCATTGCTAAAGCAATAGCGTCCATGTTTAGAAACGAAATTTTTAACGTCCAGGTTTAGTAGCATTTATGCATCAAAAGGAGCAAAATAGAAAAGAACTTATGGTTTGTTTGGAACGAGTGGGAGAAAGGGGGAGTAGAGGATGATATAGTAGAGTTGGTTAGAAATTAACCTAGTTTCAGCCAACTTTTACTCTATTCCCTATTTCCCCTCTCTATCTAAACAAATCATTAATTTTGGTAGTAATTTCACTCATCTTCTTGTCAAAGCATCAGCACATTTGTTAGCCTCTCGTAAGCAATGCTTCAAACTCGTTTGAGGAATCCTGTCGAGAAGAACCCTGCAATTATCAATCAAATGGGAAAGAACAAGATGAGCTAGAACATGATCACATTCTTTGTCTTGTAAGAGTAAAAACAAACAAAAATATGAAATTCATATTAATTGAAATTTCTTTATTCGTGGGATCTAGGTGGTCCGTACAAGCCATAGGTCCTAGGTGTATTATCCCCCCCCCCCCCCCCCCGGCGGCGGTTGAGCAAACCCCAAATACATGACCCCACCCACAAGGACCGTGTATCAGGTAATCCCAGGACTCAAATTCGAGACTTCATGGAGGGTGTTCCCATGAGGCAAACCAAATGAGTAACCCCAGCACGGGCTTACTAATGCCAAAAATTGAAGCAAACTATACATTTGAAGAAAAAAGCTTCAGCTAAAATGGATTGAAGAAACAATATCAAACCCCTGAGGTGATCTTATAGCTTCATTTACTCACATATTGCTGTTTGTTTGAAGATCCTGCTGAGAAACCCCATCAGATCCACTTTCAGCAATAGTGCTCTGGCATTTCTGTGCAACCTGAACAAACTGGTTCACCTGCAATATAAGTGTGATAAGTATGTTTAAAATGTTCATATTTAGCATCCTCATTGAATCCAAGTAATCTAAATAAATTTAATTCATGAACCAAGAGTATATATAATTATACACGCTAGGAATACTTAATGCTGGGAACTGAATGACAATCTAAAAATCAGTGCATTAGAAAAAGAATCAAAACTAGAATTATACACCTATATATTACGAAATTATTAATCAAAATAAGTATATTTCAGGACTGAGCACTTAAAATATATATATATATATATATATATATATATATTTCAGGTCTGAGCCTCCTTTAATAAAACTAAATTTTAACAAAGGGCTTTAAGGAGGCAAGGGTATATGATTTTCCAGATTTCAGTTTCACATACCAACCAACATTTTGTAGGAATGAAGTTTGGGATTATAACGAACAGAGATGTACAACATGACTAGAGCTAATATTTTCACCAACTACATTAGACATTGGTACATCTCTTTTCAGAGCCAGCTTTCCAGCAAACCCCATCTTTGGGAAAAACTAAAACCTTTTCTTAACAACAATGAACAAAAAGGAATCCCATATCTATTTCTCACATATTCTTTCAGCTAATGATACTTGTTTGGAAACATTAATTTCTTATATGAATGTTTTTGTTAGGCAATTCCTTAGCAGTTGATAAACTTAGTATTTAGTCCTAAAGTCATATAATTGAGCTTTGAAAATTTTCCCTGATGTTCTTTCAAATTTTTCCTGTAGCACATTTGCAGTGGTTTCTTGAAACAAATATCCCAAATCATCTCTTGCATATGTTCTTAAAAAATCTTTATTTTTTTTAAAACAGCTCCCAATTATATCACAATGAACGCATAGTAGTAGCACTATCAAGATTATATTCCCAACTCGTACATGCACTAGCTGACAAAATCATTACATCAAACCAAAATAAAGCAAGAGTTAATAGGGTAGGCAATATAATACCTGTGGTGCAACCAACCTACGAGGAAGAAGTTCTTCATGTCGCCTTGCACAAAATTCCCAAGACAATATCTGCAAAAGCAAAACAATGTGAGCAGGTAATTTGCAAATACAGACTATAGAGACTGCCAAACAACTAAACATGAGATTAACATCTTAACTAACCTTCAGGTCTTGGCTGAATATGATACGAAGCTGACCCTCACGAACAACACGAAGTTGCTCATAGACACTCTCTTGGACTGCTTTGCCATATTCTAACATCATTACTCCAGAAGGAAATCTACATTCCCGTGGCAAGTCCAAAAACAGAAGTTCATCAATGACTCCACTGCCAAATTTGATCTCATTAAGTCGAGGAAGTACTTCAAAAGTTGCCTCTGCAAAAAGAGAATTATTGCTTAGATCTGATCAGAAATCCTCAAAGGATAATACACTATTGTGCAAACATTTCAAGCAACTTTACCCTTAAAGGTGAAGTTATATTGAAGCCCTAGGCATCTGTGTGAGACTAATAAGATCAGTTGAATTAATTACTGGATAGAATTTTAAACGTGGAATCCACTTATGTCCCGTCTTAGTTACTGAAGGTTAACTTTAAGTTATTTTTACATTAGAACACTGTTAACTTTAAGCTCTAATATGCAAAATTAGGCTACACCTAAGCAGTATAAAGGAAGTTCCTAGTGCACAAACCCCCCACTTTTGCAGAGTATAAGAGAGGTCATGATAAGCAGCCTTCTCCCCCCCCAAAAAAAAAAAAAAAAAATTTCTTTTGGAGAGGTTGATTCCCAAACTCAAACCTACGATCTATTGCTTTTGGTGGAAGCCACTTCACCATCACACCAAGGCCCAACCACTAAGCAGCATATGAACATGAATTTTAGAAGAACAATGAGGGGCCAATTGAAAAAGAAAATGAGAAAGAGGATAAACCAGACACTAAGTATATAACCACATGTGGAAGGGAAAATATTGTTCAAGGCCTTCTTTATGACAAACATAATTCTAACGTATCACAAGCTAAACAGATTAGCAGTGTGGGCTCACTATGCAAATTTTCTTTGTGATATCTAATGCTTCATTGTCCTGTTGGTGATAATATGACCATGCTACTCATCATTTTTTATGGACAATTTGTTAGTTAATATATGGATAATCCTTGCTCTTCAACAAGTGTTATTCATCATGATTTCTCCTAGGAAATAATTCCTAAAATTGTAAAACGTATCAATAACTTCCCCTTTATATTTGAACTTTCTTTATACTTCCAACCAAGGCTTCTTTGATCTTTCATATTGCAAATCTAAATCAATTTAAGAGTATTCAATTGTCCTCTACCATGCATACTCCTTGCAAGATAATCCTAAAACTGTAATAATGTATCTTGAATTTTTTCTAAACTTCCATTATACATGTGTAATTTCCTTGTACTTCCACAAACTTTTGCAATATGATACTGAGGCTTATTTGAACTTTTATCAAGATAAACAAATTCCAACTCCAATTTTCATTAAGAACATTTCAAGCCCTCATTATAATACCAACCAAAATTAACTCCAGAAAAGGATTACCCAATTATATAAAAAATAAAAACAATTCAGAAAAAATCAAAATAGCATAATCACAATATAACAGAAAGTCTTCCAATAAAGGTATTTTACGACGTAATCCTAATGTTCTTACCAAATCCCCTTCCAGATTTAGAACCACAAATATCACACTGCCATGCATCCTGGAAAGGCAAAAAAAAAAATTAGAAGTGACAATCATGATCATGTAATTCATGAAGTGAAGAGAATACAACCACTAAATAAGTTAGATAGTACATGAAATTACTGAAGATAATGAATCTGTAATTTCTATACATGATACGAGGTCATTGATGATCATATAAGAATTAAGTCATGCAATGAATGGAAGGAAAATAGTTAGCATCCACTATAGGATAAACTTTACATTAGGCCAGTTTAAATTCTATGGTATAAGCTTTTTCATTAATTTTTTAAAATAGAAAGAAAAGATCACCAGGATAAAAAAAAAATTACCATAGCTGCCTGGGGGAAAACACCAAGTGCATGATGCCCAACATTATCATACAATGATAAGCACCATCTTTTCTTTGCACGAGGAGAGTAATACTCTGCCACAAACTTCCTCCAGTACACAATAGTATTGTCCTGTGAAAAGAGCAAAAATATTAAATGAAAAAAGGTGACAACAAAAACTCATTTGAACTTCATTAGTACATACACTAACAAAAGAAGTCAACATGTTTTTAAAAAACTCAGTCATGAATAAATAGAAATTCCTTATAAAAGAGATGAATATTGCAGAAGATACACAGCAGGAAAAATGTTTTACACCATGAATCACAGATATGGATACTTTTTGAATATGACATGATACGGACCCGGCAATACATCAACTCTTGAAAAGTTAGTATTATGGATGGGCTCACTAGATTGATTCTAGATGAAGTCTCTTTGGGTATGCTTTTTTGCAGATTATATAATTTGAACGAATGAAAGCATGAATGTAAAATTAGAAATTGGAGAGCTGACTTAGAATCTAAAGGCTTTCAAATTTGGACTAAAATTGAGTACATAGAATGCAAGTTCAGTAAAAGTAGAAACAAACATGAATGAGTTGTAAGACTAAATGATCAAGAGATAAAAAAAGAGTGAAAGCTTTCAACATCTTGAATCAATAATTCATAAGGATGGGCCGAGATTGAAGATGATGTGAATTGTACAATAAAAGCCAGGTGGATTAAGTGGAGAATGCATTAAGAGTATTGTGTGATCCTAAAATGCATATAAAGCTAAAAGGGGGAAACTTTTATGACTGCTATAATACTAACCATGCTCTATGGTGCTAAAAGTTGGGCTATTAAGAAGCAACATGTAAATTAAACGTGTAGTTAAAATTAGAATGCTAAGATGGAAAAGTGGAAATGTAAGAAAAGATTCGATTCAAAATAAAGAAATTCACTTAAAGATAGGGATGGCCCCCTATTGATGAAAAAGATGAGAGGAGAGTGATTAATGCACCAATGACGAAAAGTGAATTGAGTTAAGTGAACAAAATAAGTAGAGGAAGACCTAAAGTCACATTATTATTAGTAGTAGTAGTAGTATTAGTAAGAAATGACATGTCAATTAAGGAGGTGATAGAGCATATGATTTTGGATAGGATAAAATGAATGAAAAGAATACATGTGGCCAAACTTGATTAGTCTATTGAGGATCCATTGCCCGCCTCAAAGTTATGGGATGAAGACTTGGTTATTATTGTTTGTATGGCAGAGATATAAAATAATTAATATACAACAAAAACTTTTAAACATATATTATGCTAGTTGTTAGTTTAACCAATAAATAACAAACCAAAAATTTTATAAATATATAATTTTTTTTGATAGGTAAAAAAAAATGCGAAGAAAAGGAAAGGGGTGCAACACGAGGACTTCCTAGGAGGTCACCCATCCTAGTACTACTCTCACCCAAACACGCTTAATTGCGGAGTTCTTATGGGATCCAGCACATTAGTGTTGGTATGATCACACCCAATATATATTAAATAACAAATATCAAGAGGCATAGAATGTTTTTGATAAGTGAAAGATATAAAATATGTATAAATAATGAAATAAATTTAGAAGTTATAAATAACAAGAAGAACACATGATCTATATTTGATAATCATAGAATTTTGGAATCTTTAAAGTTTCTAACTTTCTATTACACAAGATCTTGCGTTTTACATTTAAGCTCATGCCTTGTCAACAAAGTCCTACCATACGTATGCAAACAATCAACTGCCTTATAGATGCATATATGAAACACATGCCATCATATCAGAAACATTCTAAATACAATTCCAGCAACTAAGTTGAAGTATCCTTGCTTCCTAGGTTTACCAGATAAAGTACATAAAAGCAACTACTCACATGTGGCCGTTGCCTCTGATGATATAGGTATTGCATCAACCGTCGAGCACATACACCACTCTCGGGACGCTTCATGGTTGAGACTGGCATCATTGCCTGCTGTTGCAGTTGCTGCCTCAGCTGCATCTGCTGCTGTTGCTGTTGTTGTTGCTGTTGCTGTTGCTGTTGTTGCTGCTGCTGCATGTGGGCTCTCTGCAACTGTGGCATAGACTGCAAAATCTGTTGCTGTTGCTGTTGACGTAGTCTCTGCTGCTGCTGCTGCTGAAGCAACACTTGTATCTGCGGGCTACGACCTTGGAATTGCGTGGGGTCTTGTCTCTGCGACAGATAATGTTGTAACATATGCTGATGCAAGATATCTTCCTGCTTGATATCCAACCGGGGTTTCTTCTGCACATGGGCTAAGTTATTTGGATCCTGAATGAAAGTTCCAACTCGTGCACCCATGGGAAGTGAGGCTGGGCCAGTTTGTGATGTAGGTAATGATGTAGCACTTGAAGCCCCCTGTGGCTGCTGCACATGCGCATTCTGGTCTTGATGAGAATTTTGCTGCACTACAGAAGACCCATCCATAACTGATGAGCCTGAAATACTGATATTATTGGAAGAGAATGACATAGGTGACGCTGGCAAACGTAAGTAAGACTCCGTATTGATGCTTGCACTTCTTTGCAAATGGGGACCTCCTGAAAGTGCAGAGTTTGCATCTGTGACCAAGGAACTTGCCCCAACACTTGGTCCCGAGTTTCCCACACTGTTCAATGCAGCATTGTTCATATCACCCGAAACCGGACCCAAATTTGAACGCCCAGTTCCCGGAATTGAATTAGAAGAGTTCCCAAAAGATGAGCTCAGGTGAGAGTTAACTACAGCCTGGGACTGCCCGTCTCCCTGGAAGAATATTCCGGAACTTGAGGAAGATTGGGTTAACCCTCCAGCCACCCGAGAAGGTGCCATGGGGGGCACCGCCCCTTGGTGGCTGGAGTCTAAGTAGCTCTCCAGAGCCAGACCTAACTAGGGTTTTATATGTACAAAAACAAATATACTCAACCCACTTAATATGATCCAGAAACAAAACCCATATCAAAAAAATCCCCAAAATATCTCCACAAATACAGCATGGGAAGTTAAATAACAGTATATTCCCACTTCACCAACCAAAGATAAACACAATTTTGATCACTTGTGTCTCAAATCACTATGTTTTTTTTTTCTTTTTTGACAAAACCTACAAGCTCTAGTGCGTCCCAAACTGCACGCAAAGTTTTACTCTGTTTGAGCTTTCAACAATTTGTCATGGGGATCTAAAATAAACAAACCAAACAGCAACATTAGCTATAGAAGAAGAACAAGAAAAAGAAGAAGAAGACGAAGAAAAACCCTAGCTTTAAATAGAAACCCAACACAAAAGCTTACAAACTGCTTTACCCAGTTTAGTTACAGTCCTAAAAAACATCAAATCACTCTCAAACTAGCCCTTGCTAACTAAAAAAAACCCTAATCTTTAACTTAGCTACCAAAAACAGTGTCTTTAACCTATACCATCCAAAAATCTTTTACACATTTAACACAATCAAATTGGACAACCTTAAAATTAAACTCAAAACTAAACTATTGATCAAATTTAGCCCAAATTTTCTCATTTTGAACTCTCATAAACTGCGATCCAACACACCTAAACCTCTCAAATCGAATAAGAAATTGCACAAAATTTTAACACTAAAAGCTCACTAAAAAAAAAAAAACACAAATACTGAACTTAATCAAACACCCATTAGCAAGTTAAACTAGAAGATCAAGACCAAAAATGATAAAAGCATTTACAAAAAGGGAAAAAAAAAGTTCTGAAAATAAATAAATATGCTTTTTATAGCTTCAGAGATCGATCAGAACAAAATGAACATGAAAAAAAAATTAAAATTAAATCAAATTATTACTACGAATTCAGATAATTAAAATGAAGAAGAGCTGGTACTGACCTTCAGAAACGCGAGCTGAGAGCTGAAAAGGCGAAACGTTTCGCTTTTCTTTTTTTTTCTTTTTGGGGTTTTTTCAAAGCTTAAGATTTAGAAACGGTGAAATCGCTAAGACAAAGAGAAGAAAGAGAGAGAAAAAAAAAGAGTACCATGAGGCTGTTTATATACCTAGCGGGAATCGCAGGAGCTAGAGGTTACCGGCTGCACTGGTACCTAGCCCTATGTCACCGGCTACTCCCGGTTTACCTGGGACACGTGTCGTTGGTTCGATAGGTAAACGTAGTCGGCGCTTTGATCTCGCGGTCGCAAGCGAGTTCGCATGTTACGTGGCGCGATATCATTGGTCGCCTTTTGTTTTACTATCGTTAGATCAAAATAGCTCTACATTGAGCCTGAGCCTGTAGTCCTTTTGAGATATTATAAGCTACACCGCTAAAACAAATCCGCCACGTCACCATACAAGGGTAATTTTGGTATTTTACGTTTAATTTTAGGGGTAGCGTAAGAAATAAAGTACAAATCTTCTGACGTGGCAAAATTTTATTGGCGGGATTGGAAAGTGTACTGTTTGTTAAAAATATTTGTGTGTAGGGTTTCGGAGCTCTAGGTTTTAATGGATAGAGACAGACCGTCTGATTGCCACGTGTGAAATCAACGTACAATAGAAACAAGTCCTCGTGTGGGTTTCTGTCAATGTATAACAGTCAAACACTTTTACATTTACACCCAATCTATTCTTCAATTTGGATTTTGTATTTATTTATATATATTTGTTTTTTGGCAATGGAATTAAATATATAGGAATCATATGTTGCCTTGATTTTTTTTATCACTTTATCTACCTAACCTAAATAATGACCAGTACTGTACAAAATTGGATGGGGGCACATGTTCTTTCCTTTGAGTTATGTAAATCTAAAATAAAGAAGAAGTCAAATTTTTTATAAATAAAGAAGAGGAAGAAGTCAAATTTATCAATTTAAAAATAAGGATGTTAAGGTTTTTTTTTTTTTTTTTTTATGAAGATATGGTAATAGTTTAATTGTTAGGATGGGTCTATGCTATTATTGGTTACTTAAAATTACTAAATAATTAATAAGAGTTTACCCATTTGGTGAGAATATAATTAGTTAATTACTTGGGGCAAACATGAGTACCTAACATTTCAATTTGAAATTAAATTCTATAAGAATATAATGTAAAACCTATGTTTTACCTCTCAAATTCTAATATGTCATATTATCTTATCACATATTTAAGAATAAGTACAACCACATCTAATCAATTATAATACCTATATATAAATTCAACCAGTTTAAGAGTTTATTCAAATGTTATTAGGTGTAGTAGGAAGTATTAAATTTAAAGTAGAATGCTGATAAGGCAATCTCTTATTAAAATGTGTAAAATATGAGTTTTACACCTCATCCTTACCAAATTCGGACTCTTTCAAATTTTTATTATTATTTGATGCCATGTAAAATGCAAGTAAGTTAAAAATGTTTTATGTGATCAACTAAAAATAATCCAAATAAAATGAAGATTTTTTTTTTTTTAATGCCACATATACTCAACAAATCATCTTAAATAAATTTATCATCAATTATTTTACTCTTTTCTAAAATAATATTTTATTCCTCAACTCCAGTTTTTATGCATGTTCCGAATTTGGGACTTATTTTCTGTTTAATATTGCAAATACTCAAAATATAAAATAATTTTCCATTTGGGAATGATTTCATGAATTAAAGCTTTTCATTAATATTATTTGGAATTATAAAAACTATTATTGATTTCCCATATGAGTTAAATAACAAAAAACCGTCTCCAGAGAATTGCAACCAAACAGGAGAAAATTGCTTAGTTTTTTTTTTTTTTAAGAAATTTAATCTTTTTGTAAAATAAATTTTACATTGAAAAACAAGTATAATTTAGAGTCTTAAAGATATATTTTAAAAAAACAATTAATTATGATATATTAGAGTAATTAACGTGAGTTTTAGTTAGCTCAACTGGTAAAATCTCCGATAGTTGAATAAGAAATTTGGGATTAAATCCCCGCCTACACTAAAAGCCAATTGGTGTCTTGGTTTGATGATAAAGAACGTTCATTATGAGCATACACTATAGATTGAAACTCGCTAAAAAAAAAAGGTCATTGACTATGTAAACGATGTTGGTTCCTCGAAACATAATTAACTAATAGCATGGTAGTTTATGATTTGATTTATCTACCTCCCATTTTGGATTTTAGAGATGCAAAGAGTACTAAATTATTACTTCTTGATTTAATTCAATTAAAATTCATCAATGAAGTTTATTAGGCTAAAGTAACCAAACACTAAACAAATTCTAATTTAAAAACTCTCGCCTTTTCCACTTCAAGCTCAAAGAGGAGTATTAAAATATTACTATATATATATATATATATTAATAAATAAAACTCAGAGAAAGTTCAATTAAAATTTAAAATTAGAATCCAATTTTGTGTTATGTGTCTAAATTTATATGGAAACCACACCATAATTATCCACTTAAATTTTTTAATCTTTGAGCCAAGTAAGTTAATGAGTGCAAAATAATAAAAATCTAATATTAAGGAACTATAAAATTTAATTAAAAAAAAAACACAATCACATATAATTAATAAAATCACCACATGTTCTATCTTATTAAAAATTATTTAAAAAAATGATCATAAGTAGTATTAAATTTAGGTAAGAATTTTAATATGTAACTAATTATGTTTACTTTTAAAAAAAAATTGACTAATTATTTATTTTATAATAAAAATTTTGCTTAATTTTATATGCATCTATGCATTTGCATGAATCACATATTAGTAAATATAAAATACGTACAAAAATAAATTATAAATAAGACCAATATAAATAAATTAAATTATATATTATAAATAATTTGAGTGTACATATATATATATATATATAAATATATACACACACGCAAGAAGGGGATGAGTCTTGTCGCGGCTCCAGGATTTGCTTTTAGGGGGGTCAATAGTGTTTTGAGCTAGGATTTTGTTGTGGGGAGTAAAAAATAAAATGATTATTTATTTATTTATTTGTATTTTGTATATACAATTGTCATATTACGTACAATAATCTAACACAGTATTCTAAATAGTATACGATACAACTATATTGTAAAATAGTCTAAAAAAATTATTAATAGTTTAAATATCGGTAAGAAAACAATAATAGAATGCATATAAATAAATAACTAATCATAATATTTGTCAAATTAATAATAATTTATTATAATCATATGTAATATCAATTAAATAAAAATATATGATAAAAAAGAATAGTAACACACTTAAGAGTAGGCCTGAGAGTAAACGTTAAACTAAGAAAAATAAATAGTAACTTATATAAGATTTTGCTTTTGAAGTGTATGGATTTTTAACCACACATGTGGTCATTCTCTTGGAATTGGAGTAAGCATTAAAAAATTTTTTGGACTCGAAAAACTATAGAACACTTATCAAACTACTTGATTAGATAGAAAGAAAATATAGAAGGGAGAAAGAGAGAATGAAAAAAGAATCATAGATGTAAATACAAATTAGTTAGTTGTACAAGTGGTGTAATTTTTTGTTGATGAAGAAGTAAAGTGCAGAAAAAAACAGTTTCATTCTACCATCAACAATAAAGTAAGCCAGAGTTCAGAGAGAAGGTTTATTTATTTTTTAACAAATGAGCAATTTTAAGAGTAGTGCTACTGACAAAACATTTATCCAATAAAATCTAGATGACAAGTTGTTAAAGGTGTGTAAAAAAAATGATGTCAATTATGGGTTTAGATAAAAAGTAAATTACAAATTATCACTTAACCTTTATTGTAAAAACATTGTGAAAATAGCACTAATATGATCATATTTCAAGTTTATATCAATTGGGTTTAAACAAAATTTAGGTTCAGGGTGTTCAAAATTATATTTTAAGGTCAAAATATATATATATATATATTTTTTTTTTTTTTTTGGGGCCAAACCAGGGGGTTCATTTGAACCCCCTGGGCTGGCTGTAGAGCCGCCCTTGAGTCTTGAAAGGACAAGTCAAACACGTCTCTCAACGTTAAAAAAAAACTGTGGTCCATACTTCCTCCTCTTTTCCTACCACAACCCTAAAATATATATATATATATATATATCTTATTGATTATCACAAATAATTATGAATTAGAGAAATGTTACGACTATAACATTTTCACAATATTTTTACAACAAATCATAAGTAGTAAATTGTTATTTGTTCTAATTTGGATTCACCATTTAAATTACTTGTTTGCCTACCTATAACAACTATTTGTTATGAAAATGTTATAGACATCACGTTTCTTTATAATTTAATTTAAGATTTAGATACAATTTCTTACGTGTAGTTGACAAAGTTTCCCATTTAAATTTTAACATATGGTTATATTGACTAATAAAATACAAAAAATGTTTTTTTAGAACAATTAAATTCAATACAGCTATGAATTTGATTTTTTTTTTTTTTTATTGAGAATGGACTATGAATTTGAATTTAATTAAAGAACCTTAGGGTCTATTTAGTTAGAGATTTCTAATAATGTTGTTTAAGTGTTGTGGAAATACATGTGGGTTAAAAAGTGTTGTGAAAATACGTATAAGAGTGTTTAAACATTGAAAACCATCATTTAAACACCTCTACCAAACGAGAAATTATAAGGTCCACATGGTGGATAAGTGACGTAGTCCACCATTCCACTAAAAGACTCGCCCCTATTTAAAATTGATGAGTTATAATTTTTTTTTTTTTTTATAAATAGAAACTGATTACTAACTCAACAATTTTAAACAAGTAGAAATCTTTTAGTAGAATAGTGGATAATTAATGTGATCCACCAGAGGACTATATAATTTCTCCTACCAAATCCCCCTAAGCTAATGCATCTAAGAACTATACTTTTTTCTTTCTTTTTTTTATGAAATCTAAGAACTATACATAACTTTGCTACTTTAATCTTGTTGATGATTTTTTTTTTTTTTTTTTGGGAAATGGAATTGAATATATGTGAATCATATGTTGCCTAGTTTGTTTATCATTATATCTACCCAACCTAAATAAATACCAGCTCTAGGTACAAAATGGAATAGGGCACGCGATTTTTTTCCTTTGAGTAATGTAAATCTAAAATAAAGAAGGAGTCAATTTTTTTATCAGAAGAAGAAGTCAAGTTTATCAATTTAAAAATACGGATGAGTCTTATAAAGATTTATTTTTACGAAGACATGATAATAGTCTAATTGTTAGGATGGATCTCTGCTATTATTGGTTACTTAAAATGACTAAATAATTAATAAGAGTTCGAATATAATTACTTGACATGACTACCTAACTTTTCAATTTTTTCCCACCAAAAAAACAAAAAAAAAAATTTCAATTTTTTATTATTATAATTTGATACCATGTAAATTGTAGGGGTAATTACATATAACCCACCTATGGTTTGGGCGAAAATCACTTTGTCTACCCGTAGTTTTAAAAGTATCATTTAACCCACCTGTGATATGTTTCATTTGTTTTCCGTAATCCACATATGTTAAAATCAAGGGTAAATAGGTATTTTTGCTCAAATTTTATGTCTCTCCTCCCAAAACAAAAAATAGCATCAAAATGCAAGAGAAACAAGATCAAGAGGGAGGGTTTTGTGGAACAGGTAGTTGAAGAAGAAGAAGAACTAGTAATACAATTCCAAGCACCTGGAACACAAAGTACAAAAATACTTCCTCTTGATCTTGAACCAAATGGGCAGAAAACAGAAGTTCCACTGCCTCTCAACATCCATAGCTTGCACTTTACCTCTACAATAAGGGCATAATCCAGGTGATTGTTGCCTTCCCAACTCCCTCTCTTCCTCATCACAAACAAACAGAAAGCTTTTAAAGGCTAGACATCCGGGAGATGAAACACATCAACCCGCATACCTAAAACATAATCGAACCCGACAAAACCAGACTCTAAAAGAACCGCATGAATCACAATCACCATGAGCTTGTGATCACTACCATCGCCACCACCCAACTCTTCCTTCAATACCCTCCTCAGAAACAATGCTTAAAATACTTCTTGCGAGACAAAACCGAAGACCCATTATCCAGTTCCATGGTTTCAACACCAGAAGGTCCAAACCCAGACCTAGACCCAAAAATTTATCCTCCTAAGGTTTCTTCGTCGTCTTGCTGAAGAAGATTCACTGTTGTTAAATCACCCATATCAACATTAGTCTCAGAATCTAAGATTTCATGCTTTAGGGTATCTTAATCTGAGGGAGTAATTTCAGCCTTTTCAGACATGTTTCAATTTGGGGAATTAGGGTTTGGAGGTAGTTGCTGTACGAACGAGGAGGAGGAGGAATTGGGGATTAGGATTTGGGATTAGGAAGAGAAGGCAGTGGGGTTATGGGTGAAGAAGATAAGGTCATTGGAGGTAATGCTGAGGGATTGGAGAGTGGCTTCAGGAGATGACGTGTGGAGCACGTCTTTGCGGTTTAGGGAGAAATGAAGAAAAGAGGAAGAGGAAGAGGAGAGTGACTGGGAGAGGGTTTGTTTGAGTTGTTGAAGCATAGAAGAGGGATTTGGGAGTTTGATTTTTATGCTTTGTTTGGATTCGAGGGACCTAAGTCTGAGTTTCATGATTGGGATTTTGGAAAAAGAGATTCAAGATTGAGCGTGTTTGTTGGTTTTTGTTTGTTTGTGATGAGAAAGAGAGGGAGTTGGGGAGGCAGCAAGCACCTGGATCATGCCCTTATTGTAGAGGTAAACCACATTAATTTTCACAAGACCCTCCATTTTGATCTTGTTTCTCTTGCATTTTGGTGCTATTTTTTGTTTTGAGAGGAGAGAGACATAAAATTTGAGCAAAAATACATATTTACCCCTGATTTTAATAGAGGTGAGTTACGAAAAACAAACGAAACATACCATAGGTGGGTTAAGTGATACTTTTCAAACTATGGGTAAGCAAAGTGATTTTCGCCCAAACCACGGTGGGTTATGTGTAATATTGTATTCCCCTACTCAATTTGTATGCATCATCCGAACTTAGGACCTATTTTCCTTTGACCCAAATACTCAAAATATAAAATAATTTTCCATTTGAGTATGATTTCATGAATTAAACTTTTTTATATAATAGTATTTAGAATTATAAAAATTATCATTTGATTTCCCATGTGAGTTAAATAACAAAAAACTATCACCAGAGGCAGAGAATTGCAACAAGAAAATGACTTTTAAAAAAAAAAAATGAATCTTTTTGTATAACAAGTTTTCCATTGAAAAACAAGTATAATTTATAGTCTTAAAGATATTTATATAAAAAAAAACAAAAAAAAAACTATTAATTATGATATATTAGAGATCAGAGTCATTGACTACATTATACGATATTAGTTCCTCAAATCATAATTAACTAATAGCATGATAGTTGTAAGGGCGGATTTGAGTCCCAAGCCCAAATGGTTTTGGATTCAAGCCCAAAGAGTCTAATATAATGAATTTGTAAAGAGTGTGCTAGAAACTAGGCTTTAATGAAGTGAGCAGCGCTCACTTTGGACTAAAGACAGTAAGAAAGCAAAGAAAAACAATGGAAAAACAAGTGTTGGGCAAAGAAGTTCTTCCTCGACAATGTCCGAGGAGAGAAGTTCTTCCAAATCTATTTCTCTTAAACTAGGTTACAATTATAGTTCTCAATGCTACAATTTTTTTCCACATATTCTCCTATCCCCTTTATAATGGGATTTCTCTCCTTTATATTACTTTCTTTTACTTTATCTCAACCCTCCATGTGTAGATCAAATGGTCGGCTCTTATCCTTGTCCCATCAGCACCTTCCTGAAACTTTTAGTGGCAACTATAAGGTTGAACATCACTGTTTAGGTATCACTTCTGCATTAATGTAGTTAGAAAGTTATCTACAAAGCATTTAATGCGGTGGTATCAACTTTCCTTTAGATATTTCTTACCTTCCCCTTCATCTTATTCTCTTTTGATGCTTGTCCTTTCCATTTGGACTACCCCAAATGTTGTCGTTGACAGCACGTCAACCTTTCTGATCTCTGCTCTGTTAAGTCGTGGATGCATTTGTCCTCAGACCACCTTCTTGAACCCCTATGACTTACCACTTTCCTCCACTCACTGGCCCGTACCTTTATATCAATGTTCCCATGTCCTCGGACTATTAAATGTTCTCGAACAAGGCCTGAGACCCAATATACATTTCTGGGTCTATCCTTCTTACAATAGTTAATGAAATATTTGACTTATCTACCTCCCTTCTCTCTTTAAATTTTAGAAATGCTAAGAGTACTAAATTATTACTTGTTGGTTTAAGTCAATTAGAATTCATATATCATGATGATTTTTTTTTTTTTTTTGAGAAAGATATCATGATGAATTTTATTGGGCTAAAGTAACCAAACACAAAAAATTATAATTTAAAAACTCTTGCCTTTTCCACTTTAGTGTTTTAGGGGTTGTTTGGTATGTGATTTTAAGCAACACTTTTCAGTTTTTAAACAATATCACATGTATTTCTCCACACTTTTTCGCCCACATGTATTTTCCAAAAATACAAACAACGTTATTAGAACTATGTTACCAAACGACCCCTTAAGTTCAAAGTCTAAGGAGTATCAAATATTACACGCTAATTGATAGGATTTAAGTAATTAAATTTCAAACAGACTATGTTTATAATATATATAAAATATGTATAAAATAAATGATAAAGAAGATCAATATAAATAATTAAATTATATAACATAATTAATTTAATTTATATAACACACACTCAGGAAGGGATGAGACATGAATAAGACAAGTAAAACATGTCCCTCGGGGGTGAGAAAAAACTACAGTCCATACTTCTTCCTCCACCCCCTTCCCCCGCCCCAATCCTTTAAATATATATATATATATATATAGAGAGAGAGAGAGAGAGAGAGAGAGAGAGAGAGAGAGAGAGAGAGATTATCACAAATAATTAGTATAATTTAAGGTAAGATTTAGATACAATTTTTTACGTGCATTCTATTTAAATTCAAACAAATGGTTGTATTGACCAATAAAACACAAAAGTATTATTTTTGTTAAGAACAATTAAATTCAATATAACTATATGCAAGAACAAAACCAATCCTGAGTTGGGGGGGGGGGGGCTATGCCCCCCTAATTTTTATTTTAAATTATTATATACATAGGTACTAATTTTAACAATTTTTCTCTATAAAATTACACTTCGCCACTCCCCTTAACAATATTATTGATTATTTAAGAGTAATGCTATAGTCACAAATTTTTTTACAACATTTTTACAAACTATTAAAGTAGCAAATTCTTATTAGTTTGCATTTGGATCCACCACTTATACTAGTTTTTTACTTAATAATAACCAGTCACTACATAAGCAATTTGTAAAAAAGTTTTTAATTATAGCATTTTTCTCATTTTGAAGACCATAAAAAAAATCTATAGATCTAAAATTTAAAACAAAATACACAAGCCCCAAAAAATTAGCCCAATAGCAAAATTAAAGTAAAATAAAATAAAAAAGAAACCCAATCAACCAATTTTACCCAAATTAAGCTCAATATACCAATTTTTCCTTACCCAGCAACAAATGCACACATCAAAGACACGCACAAACACACACAAACTTAGCGATTAGGTAGTAGCAGAGCCAAAAGCCAGAGCCGCCATACATAGCTAGTAGCAAAGCCGTTCCCCATAACATCAAGTCCTAGCTCTGACCCTGAATATTTTTTTGAATTTAATTAAAGAATTTAACATAATGCATCTAAGAAACTATACATAACTTTACTACTTTAATCTTGTTGATGATAATTTATTCTGTTTGTTATGTTTTATACTTACTATTAAATACTTCGTTATTTTGAACTTAATTATTAATAGAAATTATAATATTTATTGGTCAATGCAGTCTTTAGTTTGCATGGAATAAAGGCTATACCCTAATTTTGATTTTGAAATTTTGAATTAATTAAACTCGGTACCTAAGTTACAATACTCTAGCTAACAACCCTCCAAAGCTGCCATGCATGACCACTGTTGAGGGTCATTTTTGTAAAATAGGCCCAACTCAGCCACGCAAGCAGCAAATAGAAGTGGCAAGTATAGAATAAAACCATTAAGCGCAAGCGGCAGGAATAATGGATCACAGGCCCATAACATAAACAAATGGGTCTTGAGGAAGCAAATGGGCCCAAAGGGCCCAGAAAGAGAGAAATAGCACCCGTGGCCAGTATATGGTATGGAAAAGTGAGAATGGGCTGCGACAGGCCTAAGGCAATGTAAACAAAGAAAGTAGGGGTTGATGGCAAGCCCATGAACCCCAAGGATGAGAATAAGAAAATTAGGCCGGGGAAGCCCAATCAAGTTAGTAAAACCCATGGGAATGTAGAGTTAGTGGGTGAGTCGAGGAAGTCCAAAGGAAGTAAATGGGCCGCAGGCCCAACGGAAAACGAAAGGGACATTGGAGCCCATAAGTAAGAACACTAGTGGCCATATTAAGCCACTGGGGGAAAGAATAGAACGACAGGTCTAAAAAGAGGTCTAGCAGGAGCAAATCACTGCGGCAGGAAATGCCAAGTAATGTGGTAGGAAGCCAGGATAATTAAGACGTGAGCTGAAAGAAATAAGAAGCCTAGTACCAAGTAAAGCCCAGCCCCTAGGGGGAACAGTGAATTATGCAAACGGCTCACGTAAAATAACAAAGAAGCACGATAGACTGTGCAAACAAAGCTCCAGATTGCGGCAAACGCATGAGCAGTAGGCAGATTTTGAATATACATAACAGGAAGGCACGCGTAAGGCCCAGGCACCACCAGCCTGTACCCAGCCAATATGGAATGTGGTAGGACCATGGGTCAAAGATAAGAGGTAAGGAGGGTGTGGTTTGGTGGTGGGGAGAGGGGAAAAGATCTATTTTGCGGTTCCTGCCCAAGCCCTTTTGGGAGGTACGTCTTGTTGGGATGACAGACCGCCTAAAAGAGACAACGTTGAGGAGGGAACCGTTGGGTGCATGTCATGGAGAGAGAGAAAAAGCATTTACGCCATGGTAGGAGAGGATGCCACGGCAGACTAACAAACAACACAAACCTGCCTTTGTCTGGCGAGGGTAAGTGGTATGCAGACGAGCCTCTAGGTGGTCGGCAAGTACACCCAGACCAGACAAAGGCAGTTAAGGGGGTAAAGTGGTAAAATCTGGTCACGGCAGGCCCTATAAAAGGACCCTTGTCGTGCCCTGTAAAATGGATCAAAAAACAGAGATATCACGAAGTAAAAGGAAAACAAAAGAAAAAGAAAAGAAAGAAGAAAAGATAAGAGAGAAAACAGAAAACAAAGAGAAAAAGTGTAATGGGCATGCACCAGTAGATCGGTTCCTTTCTCTCCCCCTCAAAATCCCACTCTCTTGAAGACGATTGAACAATAGTGATTCCTTTGGGCACTAATCATTTAGGTTCGATTCCTTCAAAGTCATTAATCTCCATGGCAGGATATTTTCCTGGGAGATTAGTTTCATTGAGAGGAAGCGTTCTTCCTCTTTGGTCTTTGCCACTATGGACTCAAAGTTAACTTGATATTATTTCTTTGATTAATTCATATTGTCATTTAATCTTTCACTTCTTTTTGTAAAACCATTATCATTACTGTGATTGTCATAAAAAAGAGACATTACTTGGTTATTTCCCATCAAGGAAAGATCATTATATCCTGTTTTCTTTTGTTATTATATTTGTCTGCCGTAACTTATTTAAAATAGCTCTGCTTGCTATAAGCACTCTCCTGGCAGACGAGGCCAAGTTTATGCACAAGTTGACCCAAAGTGAGTTGCAGTTGGGTCAGTCTCAACTCTCCTACTCAGAATATCCGGGCCCATCACCGCAGGAGGCAACCCAGCCCAAAGCATAACACAAAAAAGGCCCATACAACCACCAACCAAATTCCTTTGATTTAATAAAAGTGCTCTTCAAAAAACGGTCCAAACCTCTAATTGAACACTTCTCAACCACCCGTTTATATTATATTCATCTTCTTTCTTTCTTTATGTGACAAATACAATTTCTTCATGGTGAGTCTGTGAGACTCATAGTAGAATAATAATTTAGATCATGCCATGTATAATTTCATGTAAATTCTAAATCTTTTATGCCAAACTAAATAAATAATGTTAAGTGCACAGTATTTTTTTTCCACAACTTTGTCATACCTTAGTTGGTGTGAGCAAACTTTGTTTTTATAGAGATATGACATAAAAATAAAATTTTATTTAATTAGTCCTAAGTTTAAGCTATCATTGGTTCTGTAAGTATATTTACAATGTGACAAACAAATTTCAAACACAGTGAAAGGATACGTTTTAAATAAATTTTGGATTTTTTTTTCCCTTGTAGTTTTGGATTTTTTTTTCCCTTACTACAAGGGATAAAGGAGATTCAAATCTAAAGAAGCAAAAGTTTTTTAAGCCGGCTGTCAATTTACTAAGGACAAAGTTTAACTACAAAATTGGTTGTAGCCTTAGACTACAAACTCACTAAATATCATTTTATTAGAGGTAAATTTTGACAAATCCACCATTGGATTGCATCTTCTTCTTATATCCTTCATGTTTGCAAAATTTCAAGAAAATTAAAGATTAATAGCTATGTCATCAATAAATTTTTAAATTGCAAGTTTTTGTAATTTAAAATTATGCATAAAATATAAGATTATAGATTATATAATAAATGATATCCGATTGACACAAAAATTGACATGTGCATTAAGAGTGTAAAGAACATGTAAATCAACGGTTAGATTTTCAAAATATGCAGTAATATTTATTTTATTGAGTAAGTTTGTAGTCTAAAGCTACAATCAATTTTGTAGCTAAACTTTGTCCATTTACTAATGATGTAGGTATTCCCGATTTTATTCTAGAAGGCGATTCTCTCATTATCTCGCAGGCTTTAAGTGATCAGTCTCCCTCTCCTACCTCATATCTCGCAGGCTTTAAGTGATTAGTCTCCCTCTCCTACCTCAGTTGCCCCATTGTGTATGGGATATTGTCATCTATATATGAATTTTTCCAAATTAAAATTTTTCAATCATGCAAATAAGTCAATCGCCCTACTCATTTGTTAACTAAAAATGCTTTAAGCATTATTGATTTTTCTATTTAAACATAAGAGAATCTTTATTTTCTAAAACAAGTTCTTCTCCATAATGTAATTATTACTTTTTATTTTAAATAAAGCTGGATGCTTTCCCATTTAAAAAAAGAAAAAATAAATAAAAAACAAAAAAAGAGCTGACATCATCATTCGATCTCACAATGTCGAAATAAGAAAACTGTAATGGAAGTGAATTATATGATATCTACCAACTTTTGTTATTATAAAAATAAAAATAAAAAATAAAAAATAATCTACTACTTTTTATTTTGTAAAGCAAGGTTGATATATGGTCCAGCTGCAGCCCTTTCACTATTAAGATCGTTGAAAGTAGTATTTAATTTGCATCTTGCTTTTGACCTTTCTTGGTTGAAATGTTGAATAAGTCACTCTTTTATGTATCTTCTAGCATGTTTTTTTCTTTTAATAAAGGATTCCATGCTAAAGGCCAATGTTTTTGCTAAAACTGTAGTGTCCTATGTTTCTTCTATCCTCTTTTCCATTAATCTTTTGCCATATATATCGTCTGCTTGTTTTTAGATAAATACATCATCTGAAATTTAAAACAGCAAATTAAATACCAAGAGATTGTCTGTATAACACTAATACCAAGAGGCAGTCTGTATAATGTCCTAAAAATCGAACTGATTAATCCAAAAAAGGTCCCAGAAATAATATTGTTTCTTTTAGAGATAAAAATAATGCCAACTTTTTTCTTTTAAAGTTGAAAAAAGTATTAATTTCTTGTAATTGAGTAATTTTTTAATATTCTAAGAGTGCTATTTTCTCGTTTTACATAATAGTGGGTCTTGTTAATTAAATCTATGGTGAAATCCACTATTTATATGAGAGAATAAAACATTATTTCTTTAATATTGAATAATTTTTATTTGTAAAAGGTAATGTACATTGGTAACATTGAAGGTCACTGAAAAGTGACCCTAATACCATGTTGATTTAGAATGAAATAGACAAATATTGCAAATGACAAGTGTAGGGGCCTTTTTTGCGGACTATGCATTGGGCTGGGCTGCCTCTTGCGGTAATGGGCCCATTATTCTGAGTAGAAAAGTTGAGATCGGTCCAACTGTAACTCACTTTGGGCTGGCTTGTGCGCAAACTATGCCTCATCTACCAGGAGTGTACTTATGGCAGGTAGAGCTGTTTCAAATGATTTACGGCAGGCAAATATGATAACAACAGAAGAACAAAAATACAGTGACCTATTCTTAATGAAAAATGACCAGGTAATCTCTATTTATGACAATCACAGTGATAACAATCGCTTTTACAAAAGAAGTAAAGAATTAAGTGACAAAATAAGTTAATCAAAAAAATAAATATCAAGTCAAGTTTGGGTCTGTAGAGGCAAAGACCAAAAAAGAAAAACGCCTCCTCTCAATGCAACTAATCTTCCAGGAAAAAGATCTTGCAGTGGGGATTAATGACTTTGAGGGAACCGGACCTAAATGATTAGTGCCCAAAGGAATCTCTTTTGTTTACTTGCCTCAAAGAGAGTAGGATTTCGAGGGGGAGAGAAGGAAATCGACCTACTAGTGCATGCTCATTGTATTATCTTTCTTTGTTTTCTGTTTTCTCTCTTATCTTTTTTCTTTCCCTTGTTTTCCTTTTGTTTTCTTTTACTTCGTGATGCCCTCTGTTTTTTCAATCCTTTTCTCAAGGCACGGCAAGGGTCTTCTTATAGGGCCTGTCGTGACCAGATTTTACCACTTTGCCCCTTAACCGCCTTTGTCTGGTCCGGGCGTATTTGTCGACCACCAAAGAGTTCGTTTGTGTGCCACTTACCCTCGCCAGACAAAAGCAGGTTTGTTGTTTTGTTTGTTAGTCCGCTGTGGCACCCTTTCCTGCCACGGTGTAAATACTTTCTCTCTCTTTCTCTCATGGCATGCACCTAATGGTTCCCCCCTCAACCTTGCCCCTTTTGGGTGGTCTATCATCCCAGCAGGAAGTACCTCCCAAAAGGGCTTGGGCAAGAGCAGCAGAATAGATCTTTTCCCCTTTACCCACCGCCAAACTATACCCCCTTTACCTTTTACCTCTAGCCCATAACCCCACCACGTCCCATATTAGCTGGGTACAGGTTGGTGGTGCCTGGGCCTTGTGCGTGCTTCCCTTTCATGTATGTCTAAAATCTACCTACTGCTCATGCGTTTGTCGCGGTCTGGAGCTTTGTTTGCACAGTCTGCCGCACCTCTTCGTTCTTTTATGTGGGCCGTTTTATAATTCACTGTTCCTTTTAGGGGTTGGGCTTCATTTGATACTGGGCTTCACGTTTCTTCCAGCCTACTTCTTAATTGCCATCATGTCCTGCCATATTACTTTGTCATTCCTGCTATATTGACTTGATCCTGTAGGCCCCTTTTTAGGCCTTCCATGTGGTCTTCCCCATGACTATGGATTTTCTTACGTATGGGCTTCTGTGTCCCTTTTGTTTTCCTTTAGACATCCTTAGCCCATTTGTTTGCATTGGACTTCCTTAGCCCTTTTTTTTCTTAATTTTGTGTTCCCATAGGCTTTTACTAACTTCATTGAGCTTCCCCGGCCCAATTACCTCTTTCTCATCTTTGAGTTTTGTGGGCTTGCCATCAATCCCCTACTCTCTTTGTTTTCATTGCTTTGGGTCTGCCGAGGCCCATTCTTGCTTTTCCATATCGTATGCTGTCCATAGGTTTGCTATTCGCTATTTCTCTCTTTCTGAGCTCTTTTGAGCCCATTTGCTTTCTCAAGGCCCATTCATTTATTTTATGGACCTGTGATTCATTATTCCTGCCGCTTGGGCTTAATGGTTCTACTCTATGCTTGTCATTTCTTTGTTGCCTGTGTTGCTGGGTTGGGCTCTCTTCCTTCTATTCGGGTTCCACAAAAAAAATTCCCTCAACAACAAGTTTGGAGAAAAACCCTTCAAATTTCCCTATATTTTTTTATTGGATATGAATTTTGAAAATCCAATTGTTGAATTGCATGTTCTTAACACACATATCAAATTTCATTCAAATTGGATGTTATTTGTTATTCGATCAATAAAAATTTTTATACATAATTTTATACCACAAAAACTTGAAATTAAACATTTGATTGATAATATAGTTATTGATTTTTTATCTTTTTAAAATTTTGCAAGTATGAAGAATATAATAAGAATATGCAATCCAATGGTTAGATTTTCAAAATTCACATCCAATAAAAAGATACAGGAAGAGTTTGAAAGGTTTCTCCCCAAACTAGAGAAAAAAAAAAATTTCGATGTATACAAGTTATATAATTGGGTCTAAGTCCTTCCCATTCCCCTGGAGATGAAATGTCCCAATCCTCTTGACTTATTTCACTCCTCCCTTTCCTCCCATATCCTTTTCCCTCCGGCCATAGCTTTTTTTTTTTTTTGGTTTTCCACAGTGTTTCCTCAAGGCTTTCAACCAGAGACTAATCATTGTTCGTGCCGGGTGAGCCCACGAAGGGGTAAAGCACTGGCCCAGGAAATTCTTTTCAAAGTGCAGGTAGCAGGACTCGAACTAGGGAGCACACCTAGTCAAGCCCAGTACAAGCACTTTGAGACCAAGAGCCCAACCAACTTGGTCAACCCTCTGGGTTAAAAAGGAAACGACCTCCGGCCATAGTTGATCCTATCATATGCAATTACTAATATAATAAAATTGAGTACTACACGTTATTTTTACATCATATAGATACCTTCTGTTTGCACAAAATAAATAAATAAATGTGTATATATATATATATATATATTTTTTTTTTTTTCCTATCAAAAATTTTTTTTATTTATATTTGAACTCTCATCTCTCCTTTGGGGGGGGGGGCGGAGGGGGGCTAGTGTGGAAAGAATTATTTGCTATGGAGGTGTTAGAGATATATATTAGTCATATTAGCATAATGTAATAGGCCCAAGCCCATTCTTGCTTATACTAGTAGTCTAGGGTTTAGTCGCCTATATATACTCATGTTAGGGTTCATTGTAACACAGGTTATTGTACTACACTCTTATACAATAAAGATGTAGCTTTTAAGGGATTCCTCCGTGGATGTAGGCCGTCAAGGCTGAACCACGTAACCCTTGTGTTCTCAATGTTCCTATTCTATGCTTTCCTCTTTCGCATCTACTCTAACATACACAACATGGTATAACACATCGCGTTGCTAATAATATAAATTTAATATGGTATCAGAGCCAAACTCCATTCTTGGCATCAAACAAAATCTCTAGCAAGCAAAGAAGATTCTCACGTGTGTAACACAGATCCACAGCAGTGCCTATGCTTTCTTTCAGATCTGGGTCTGCAGCATCACGCAGCCCCCATGGAAACTCCGTTGCTGCCTCGCTGCTACATCTCTAATCTCTCAAGCAAGTCGAACCACTGACCTTACAGATCTATGCAAATCAAGCCTTCGCCTGAAGAAATCAACTCCACAGGCATGCTTCTCAGTCTCTCGAAAGGAAAACCCAGAAATTCAATCACTCGAAGCCTTGCCATGCACCTCCACGCGCCGTAGTTCTCCGAAAAATCTCCCACGCGCCGCCATAGATTCCTGACTTCCAGATTGTCTTCTAGGCACACGCACTGCCCTATCGGCCTCCTCGTCCGCCGATCTACGAAATCTGCGATTCTAGCCATCATCAAACCATGCACGTGCCCTCATGCACCTCAGGATTTTTGGTATCTACTCCACGCGCCGGTAGACTTCCCACGTGCTAGACACGCGCCGAAGAGTGTCAGCTTAATATGACATCATTTGATGATGTCAACAAATGAAGCCACGTCAGCCCTAGACACGTCATCAGCCACGTCGGCAGTGTCACCTCGTCAGCACTACATCACCTAGCTGACCGTTGACCCAGACCGACCCGACCTGGACTACCCGGATCTGACCCATGAGCACTGACCGTTGCCTTTGATCAGGATCCGTTGACTTTGACTTTTTGCATTGACCTTTGACCAAAGTCAAAATTTTCGAAATGGCTTATCTTGCTCAATTTTTCGCGTAGATTCCGATTTTGGACTCTATTTCTTCATTTGAAGCTCCAAAATTGTTCAATTGACACATTCTTCATTGTGGTTTCTTCAAAGACATTCTTCAAGGCATCTCCAAGTGATTTTCTCATGCTTATCCAACCTCAAGCCTTCATCAAGCTTCCACCTTGAGTTTAAGGGAGGGTGTTAGAGATATATATTAATCATATTAGCCCAATGTAATAGGCCCAAGCCCATTCCTACTTGTACTAGTAGTCTAGGGTTTAGTCGCCTATATATACTTATGTTAGGGTTCATTGTAACATAGGTTATTGTACTACACTCTTATACAATAAAGATGTAACCCTTAAGGGATTCCTTCGTGGATGTAGGCCGTCAAGGTTGAACCACGTAACCCTCGTGTTCTCAGTGTTCCTATTCTATACTTTCTTCTTCCGCATCCACTCTAACATACACAACATGGTATAACACATCGCGTTGCTAATAATATAAATTTAACAGGAGGGAAGTCGCCTGTGAGTTGTGACATATAAGATTCTTTTTATTAATCAACTATATATGTCTATAGATGAAGTTCTGTTTAAGAATATATAGTTCAATTTGACTTTATCTTATCTTCAAAATTAATGTGATACAATATTTTTTTTCCTAAGAAAAGTGTCTCTCATTTCAAAGAATTTTATTTGAAGTGACACTATCATGTCACCACATCTTTAGAATGTGAAATTTACATCATACAATCTTTGTTTTGAGTGTACATAAGCTAATGGCGAACAAAAAATCTGATTTTAAACTAATCCAAACAACACTATAATTAAAACTTAAAAGGAATATAATTAGTTTTAGTATAGTGCAATGTGGTATAAATAAATAAATAAATATAGGAAGCTGGATTTGATTAAATTATACCTAAAAAAAACGGTTTCAAAAATTGTATCTCAGAAATTAAACTAATTTATAATAACCTTAATAATTCTTTTAAAATGTACGTATGTAATGATTAAAGAGTATCATTATACTACGATTATAGACTCAATATGTTACAGTAAGAAAATTAAATATTTCTATCTTGCGTCATTAAATGACAATATCATAAACCTCACACACTGTTGACACAAACATTCTACACGAGTTCATCTTTTTTTTTTTTCTTTTAAATAAACAATATGAGTTCATCTATTTTATACTCTATTTATTTAAGAAATTTGTGACACATAAAAGTTATATTTCATAATAGGAGTAATACTTTACACTACTCGCTTTTTCTCCCAATCTCCAACCGATGTTAACACCGACAAAATTATCTTTTTCTTTTTCACTTTTATCTCTTGAAAAGATAAACATTGCTTTTTCAAGACACTATTGCTAGTCATAACATTTGTACATTTACTTTAATAATTAGTAACTAAGGAAAAGGATAATTTTAAATGGAAAAGAATTATCAGGTAGTAAAGCATTCTATTCTGGTGAGAGCAATGATTATTGGACATTGGTAAATGTTACTATTTCAGTTGTTGAACACTTTTGTATTTGTATAATTAGAATTTGTTGGAGATTCGCTTATTTTGTTAAAATTAAAAATTTTTGTTGAAAGTACTAAAAATAAAAGTAAAAGTTAGCTGAAATAGTACAGTGAGACCCATGAAGAGTACCAAAAAGTGTAGTGGGGTCCATAAATAGTAGCAAAAATAAGTTAAATAATGAAATAAACTGGCTTTTTAATTTTTGCCAAACACACGCAATTATTATTATTATTATTCTAGTAATTACTGTAGGGGCCTTTTTTTGCATACTATGCGTTGGGCTAGGCTGCCTCCTGCGGTAATAGGCCCGAGTATTCTGAGTAGTAGAATTGAGACCAGTCTAACTGCAACTCAATCTGGGCCGACTTGTGCACAAACTAGGCCTCGTCTGCCAGGAGTGTATTTATGGCAAGCAAAGCTGTTTCAAATGAGTTACGACAGACAGATATAATAACAACAGAAAAACAGAATACAGTAACCTTTTCTTAATGGAAAATGACCAAGTAATCCCTATTTATGACAATCACAGTGATAACAATGGCTTTTACAAAAGAAATAAAGGATTAAGTGACAATATGAGTTAATTAAAAATAAATATCAAGTCAAGTTTGGGTCCGTAGAGGCAAAGACCAAATAGGAAGAACGCCTCCTCTTAATGCAACTAATCTCTTAGGAAAAGATCCTGCCGTGGGGGTTAATAACTTTGAGGGAACCGAACCTAAATGGTTAGTGCCCAAAGGAATCCTCTTTTGTTTACTTGTCTCAAAGACAGTAGGATTTCAAGGAGGAGAGAAGGAAATCGACCTACTGGTGCATGCCCATCGTATTATCTCTCTTTGTTTTCTGTTTTCTCTCTTATCTTTTTTCTTTCCCTTGTTTTTCTTTGTTTTCTTTTTACTTCTTGATACCCTCTGTTTTTCAATCCCCTGTTCTGGGCACGACAAGGGTCTTCTTATAGTGTCTGTCATGACCAAATTTTACCACTTTACCCCTTAACTGCCTTTGTTTAGTCTAGGCGTATTTGCTGACCACCAAAGAGCTCGTCTGTGTGCCACTCACCCTCGCCAAACAAAGGCAGGTTTGTTTCATTCGTTAGTCCGCCATGGCACCCTTTCCTGCCACGGTGTAAGTGCTTTCTTTCTCTTTCCTTCATGGCATGCACCTAACGGTTCCCTCATCAACCTTGCCTCTTTTGGGTGATCTGTCATCCTAGCAGGACGTACCTCCCAAAAGAGCTTGGGTAGGAGACGCAAAATAGTTCTTTTCCCCTCTCCCCACCACCAAACCATACCCCCCCTTACCTTTTTCCTCTTACCTCTGGCCCATAACGTCACCACGTTCCATATTAGCTAGGTACAGGCTGGTGGAGCCTGAGCCTTGCGCGTACTTTCCTTTCATGTATATCCAAAATTTGTCTACTGCTCATGCATTTGCCTCAGTCTGAAGCTACGTTTGTACAATTTGCCGCTCTTCTTCGTCCTTTTACGTGGGCCATTTTGTAATTCACTGTTCCCCTTAGGGGCTAGGCTTCATTTGATACTGGACTTTACATTTCTTTCAGCCTATTTCTTAATTGCCATCATGTCCTGCCATATTACTTTGTCATTCTTGCTGTATTGACTTAATCCTACAAGGCCTTTTTTAGGCCTGCCGTGTGTTCTTTCCCATGACTATGGGTTTTCTTACTTAGGAGCTCCTGTGTCCCTTTTGTTTTCCCTTGGACATCCTTAGCCCATTTGCTTGTCTCGGGCTTCCTCAGCCCTTTTTCCTAACTTTGTGTTCCTATGGGCTTTTACTAACTTCATTGGGCTTCCGCGGCCCAATTACCTCATTCTCATCTTTTGGGTTTGTGGGCTTGCAATCAATCCTCTACTCTCTTTGTTTACATTACTTTGGGCTTGTTGCGGCCCATTCTTACTTTTCCACACCGTATACTGCCCATGGGTTTGCTATTCGTTATTTCTCTCTTTCTGGGCTCTTTTGAGCCCATTTGCTTTCTCAAGACCCATTTATTTATTTTATGGACTTGTGATCCATTATTCCTGTCGCTTGGACTTAATGGTTCATGTTTTCTATCTCTTTGCTAGCTTCTTCTTGGTCTGTGTTGTTGGGCTTCTTTCTTTCTTTATGATTCTTCAAAAATGGCCCTCAACATTTAGCCCCCTAAACATATGAAGCGTTCCTGCGTTTCATATGTGAATAAAAGACTTCCCTACCCTTTCTATCTCTATTCCTTCTTTTCCTTTATGGGCTTTTTTGAACAATGGACCCCATTTTGTTTACATGTAAGTACCCATATGTATATATATATATATATATTTTCTTTTCCTACTGCGAATAGGGTTGTCTTTTCGAATTTCCCAGATTGGCAGTTATTCTGAAACATAGCCCTCGTTTCGTTAATTTCATTCCCTTTTTGATGGCTGAACCATCACCTCTCTTCAGGCCGGCATTAATGACTCAGTTATTTAAAGTAGAGTCTCTCTGCAATCCAAACATAAACTCTTCCCTTTCCAAAAAAGAGAAAACTCTGTCCGTTTCTCTTCCTTCACCGTTTTCCTCTTTTCAAACACTCATACCCACCTTACTCCGGTCAAGCCTTTATACTATGGCGTCGGTGAAAACCTAGGGCTCTTCCCGCCGTAAAGGGAAAGAAGCCATTTCTGTTCCTCCCGCCAAAAAAGAGATAAGTGAGGAGGCCGCATACTCTGAGTCGAACCATTCCGACAAGGAAGAGGCGCAGTGTGATCTAGAGAGTGAGTGCGACCCTTTAATCGACCCTTGGTATGACACTCACCCTTACTTTCCCAAGGTTCTTGGTGATTACGAGCCATTGCCGCCAGGTCCTGTGTGGCTCGCTCTTTGCCGGTGAAACCCCCAATGTTTCTTAGGCTTTGGTGTCTTCCTCCATCTCCGATTTAGTCATTCGTTAAGGCATTTCACTCCTTGTGCCTATCCATTTTGAATTTGGGTCGGGTACTACCCTTGGTTGGAAGGAGTGGGTTGATAGCGAGTTGTCCGATACGGGCTTCATGGGTTTGCTTTAGCAGGTCGGTGTTTTGAAGGCCGTCGTCCTATCTCGAAGCCTGTCCAATTTTTGAGACCTCTACAACCTTCGCCATTTGGTTCGCTGGTGGTGCGCCACCATCCAAACATTCTTCTTTTCCTGTGGCGAACTCACTATTACCCTTGAAGATGTGGCTAATCAATTACTCTTGCCAATTCTTGGTAATGTTGATCCTGCCACCATAGAGCTTTCTCCGGAAGAAGAAGCTATTGAGGTTGAGTTGAAGAAGAGAATGACTGGAAATGCCAAGTTGTCGTATTAGGTTAGCTCTTCTTCCAAATTTTTTGTGATTGCTTGTCGTGCTACTTTTGTTGCCTTTTGGCTTTGCAAGTTTGTCTTTGGATCCCACCCCTATTATGCTGTAAAGCCTTTGTATTTCTATCTAGCCATAAAAATATCTGCCGGGGTAAGTCTGCCGCTGGCCCCTATGTTCTTAGGGCATCTGTATGTCCAACTGGATATCTTGCAGAGTGACGAGAGTCAAGCCGGCTCCTGCCACATAGTCACTTCCTCTGTACATAGTACCATCTTGCAGCAGTTGTTGTTTGAGCGTTGTGCCCAATACTTGGCGAAGTGCAGGTCCGTTCGCTTTGCTAAAAAGAAGTATCAATCCTGCTCACAGGTAATTACTGACTTCTGTGGCAGATTTGAGTCTGATTTTCCTCTGGCTTTCCATTGGTCTGGTTTGAAGCCTACTGATCATTCTATCGTTGAGTCCTTTGATGAAGGTGTTGGTTTCTTCTGGAGAGCTTACAGACATTTAAGCACAGGTTACAAATGCATAGATTCTGCCATGGGTTTGTTTGTTGACACTGTTGGAACTACTACTCCCTTAGCCGGTTTTGATGAGACAGGTATCACCTATTTGGTAGCCACCAATGCCGGATGGCTGCCCCATTTGGCAGATGAAGGTGTCAGGTTTATCCATTATCCTACCAACTGGGTAAGAAGGTAGTTTGGGCTGGATCAGGACATTCCTGATGACCTTTCCTTTCTTATGGAGTCCCCTACTTCAGTTAGACCCTTTCTGTGACACACTGCTTTTGATTTTTGGAGACAGCGTTTTAGTGCAGTCACAATTCCTGGCTCACTAAGGGAAGGCCTTTGCACCCTTACTATGCATGGACACTGGCAGGCCGTAATGACCTCATTTGAGCAAGAGTTGGCAGGTAGTCGCAGTTTCTTTCTCATTCCTCCTGAGGGGCTTAGCATGGTTGTCTCTCCTAATCCTTGGTTGTTCCTGCCTTCCAAATCCGTGTTAGCATATGCCAGGAAACAGAACCTGTCCGCCATCTTTGAATGGGATGAGGAGAAGAAGGGATGGTATTGGCACACAGGTGATTACCCTCCAAGTTGGAAAAAGAAGGTTAAAGTGATAAATGTCCCTGCACCAGTCAAGAAAGGTACTGCCAAACTTAAATCTGTCAGCAAGCCCAAGTCTGCTACTCCTCAGCCACCCATAGATGCTACTCCTACCAGCAGGACACGAGGGAGTAATGACCTTCTGCTGCTACTCAGATTGGGACTACTTCTGTTACGCATCTTGTCATTTCCACTGGTGACCCTTTCGCTGCTTTGTCTCAATCTGTGAATGACGGTTCCTCTTTGGTAGTTACTCCTTCCTCCATTCCTATTTCTGCTACCGGTGGGCCTGATGCTGATTTATCCTTTGAGGAGTCTGAGGATATCCTTGAGGATCCTGACGATGCGCCGGTCCTAGGGAAGAGGATTTCTAAGTCCGAAGAAGAGGAGAGTGCTCCACCTGAGACTGAATTCATGGGTAAGTGTTTTCTTCCTTCCTAAGGTCGCTCTTCCCCTCCTTTAGCCAAGTTCATTCTTCCCTTTTTTATTTGCATGTCTGTTTCTCTGTTTTGCAGAGACCTTTGAGGGGCTAGGCATCGCAGCAGGCATAGGGGTGTCTGCAGCAGCTACTCTTGCCGTGTCCATAGCACCTATTCCTGTCGTATCTTCTGTGTCAGTTTCTGCCGTACTTACAGCATCGGTTTCTGCCGCTCCTTCTATGCCTGTCTCCATCTTTCCTACAGCCCCCATTATCACTAGCCCTAGTAAGCCTTCTTTTCCTTTATTTCTTTCTTCACTTCTTCCTCGTGGGTTTGTCTCCCCCCCCCCCCCCCCCCTCTTCTTCCCTGTGGGTTTGTCTCCCTTTTTTTTTTTTTTTTTTGCCAAGGCTTCTCATTTCATGCCTTGTGCTTCCTTGACAGGTCCACTTCCTATGGTGTCTTCTCAGTTTGAAGTGGGCAGTAGTTCCACTACCATTCCAGATCCTATAAGCGAGGCTGCAGCCTTTTTTGCATGCTTTGATTAACCTGAAGTTAATGATCTTAGACCTAGGGACTTCTAGAGCTCCAGGCCTCCTTATTTAGATTTCCACGGCTTCAGAATCCCTAAGGATTGCGCTTCTCACTTGGTGACAATTTACAACAACCATGGGGACTTTATGCAAGGATTCTGACTTGGCCGCTCCACCAAAGAGCATTTCTTGAGGATGTTGGGGAGTGTGTTGAATGATATCGAGCATAACTTTGTTGACACTATCTCCACCAAGAGGATCCTGCAGTGGAGGGCTGTAGTGCAAAATCTTGTGAGTGTTGGTTTTGCTGTGGAGTTTATCTTAGACCACCTTCGAGAGATTGCCCGGACCATTTTCATGAGGAGAGTCCAACCTACTATTGATACTATTGACTCACATCTCAAGGTTCTGAGAAAGGAAGTGGCAGACTTGGAAGGCAGTCGCGAGCACCTCCTCTCTAGCATAAGTGGGTCCAGTCGTTTTGGGGATCAGCCACTTATTTCTGCACTTCATTGATGATAATGCAGTTTCTTCCTTGTTTTGTTGTTTCCTTATTCTATTTAGCACACTACGTTTCCTATAACACTTATTTGGCTAGTTTGCCATAGCTTGGGTCTGTAACTTATGATGCTACACTTTGCTACCTCTTTTCTTTTACTATGACATATGATGATAATACTTTGTGCTTTTCATTGCATCCTTATGAAAGCAAGTTACAACAATTTTTTTTTTTTTGACTTGTGACATAGTCACTTGAAAGATAGAAAAAGTACAAGGAAACATAAGAGTTTTTTTTTTTTTTTTTAAACAAAACAAAAGAAAGGGACAATCACATGACCTTTTTCCTTAGGCATAATAATGTTTCAACCATTTCCCATTGATGGGATCCATTAAGTCTCTGTCATCCACCTGAGTCAAAGGTAATACCCACTTAGATATGCCTCCCTTATCACAAAGGGTCCTTCCCACTTTGGTACAAACTTAGATGGTCCTGCCAGGTCTCTTCTAACATAGTCTGCCACTTTTAGAATGAGTTGTCCTTCTATGAACACTCTCTCTTTAGTCATCCTGCCATACACTTCAGTCATCTTTTGCTCGAATCTGCGGCTGCGTTCCTGGGCATTTTCTCTCTTTTCATCAAGTCCTTCTAGATCTTCACACATTTCTGCCATAAAGATTTCTTCTTCTCCTTCTTTTTCTTGCATCTGCATAACTCTTAGAGATGGAGTCCTCATTTCTGCTGGGCTTACCACCTCAGTTCTGTAGACCAAGGAAAAAGATGAGAAACTTGTGGCTGACTTTGGTGAATTTCTATAAACCCAAAGAGCGTCTGGCAGGTGCACTGTCCATCCTCCTGTATACTCTTGGCTCATCTTACTAATGATCTTTATGAGAGTTTTGTTTGTTTCCTCTGCTTGCCCATTTCCTTGAGGATAATAAGGTGATGAATAGTGGTGCTTGACTTAGTAGAACTCTAGCATCTTTCTCATGTCACTATTGACAAATGGCGTGTCATTATCACTGATGATCCTGTGGGGAACTCTAAACTTTACAATTATATTTTATTTGATGAAGTTTGCCACTGCTCCTCCCTTGGCTTTACAAAGTGGTACTGCCTCTACCCACTTAGTAAAATATTCTGTAACCACTAGTATTTATATGTATCCACGCGATTGTGGGTTCACCGGTTTAACCAAGTTAATCTTCCAAGTGTGGAAGGGCTATGGTGTGACCATGCTATGCAAATTCTACAGATGGGTGTGGATCAAATTGGCTTGTATTTGGCAACTATGGCATGTTTTTACAAATTCCGCCACGTCTTTTTTCATGGTAGGCCAATAATAGCCCATCTGTAGCAGGCATATGTAAAGCTTCTTCTTTCCTTAGTGCTCCCCACACTCTCTTGAGTGTACTTCTTTTATCATTTCTTTTGCTTCTTCAGGACCCAAGCATCTCAAATGGTCCCCATCATACCCCCTTTTTGAAAAGGATTGTGTTATGCAAAAAGTAATGCGTTCCCAACCTCTTAAACTTGTATCTTTCACTATGCTTTTGTGGCAAGATGCCTTCTGTCAAGTACTATTTGAATGGGCTTCTCCAGTCCTCGTTAATGAACACAGCATAACTTTCCTCTCTGCCTGCCGCAAGTTGGCAGGTCTCGCACTAGGTTTGGACTTGGTCTGCTTCTTTACCCATGCTTGGCCAATAAAAGCCTACCCTTTGGAGTCTGTGGTAAAGGTTGACCTCCCCATAATATCCGCAAGTTTTGTCATGTACTTCTTTCAATTTTCTCTGGGCTTCCTTTTGTCCCACACATCTGGACAAGACCCCACCTGGCATCTTGCGGTACAGCTTTCCCCTTACCAAGGCGTAGTCTTTCAGTATCTTTAGCTCCACGATATCTTCTTCCTCTATCAAGGCTTCCCTTATGGGGATTCGCCAATCCCCTTCACAGTGTTCCTCCTGGAACTTTTCTTTCAACATCTCAATTATGGATTCTTCCCTCTTACTGATCTCTACTCTGGTTCCATCCTTTTCGAACATTATTTACGAGCCTAGTGCAGCCAATGCGTTGGCAAACTGATTTTTGTTCCTTGGAGCATGTTCTATCTCAAAAGTTAAAAACTTTTCTTCCATCTTCTGGGCCATTGCTCTGTACGGGGCTAGGTTGGGTTCTTTTAGGGAGAAGCTTCCCTTGGTCTGGCAGACCACTAAATTCAAATCACCTAGTACCTTCAAATGCTTGACTCCCATTTCAAGAGCCATGGCCAGCTCAGTTAGGTAGGCTTCGTATTCTGCCGTGTTGTTTGAACAGGAGAATTCCAGCTTGAATGATAGAGCTATTGCTTTATCTTCTTCCTGGTACAAAACTACTCCTACTCTTCCAGACTGGGTGGTAGAAGACATATCAAATTTCATTACTGATTGTTCTTTGACCTCTTCTACTATAGCTACTTCCCCTGGAACTTCGTCGCCCAGCGGAAATTTTTCTTCTCTTGGAAACTGTGCCAATAAGTCTACTATAACTTGGCTTTACACCGCCTTAGGTGTCCCCATCCTCAAGTCATACAATGACAACTGTAACAACCACTGGGATATCCTGCCAAAGAGGATCGATTGCTATAACAAAACTTTAATGGCATGGGACTTGGTCATCAGCCATACTTCCTAGGCCAAGAAATAATGGCGTAACCTCTGTGAGGCATACACAATAGCCAAACATGCCCTTTCTGCCCTTAGGTAACGAGTTTCTACATCTTTTAAGGCGCAGCTGATGTAGTACACTAGTTGCTCAACACCGCTTCCATCTTCTTGGGCGATTAATGCCCCAATGGCATACAAATTAGTGGCCATATAAAGCAGCAATGGTTTTTTGTAGATTGGGGCTTGCACCATGGGGAGGTTCATCATGATCTGCTGCAGCCTCTTGAAGGCCGTCTGCTGTGCTTCTCCCCATTCAAAATTTTGCTCTTTCCTGAGTAACTTGGTGAAAGTCGAAGTGATTGATGCCAACCTAAGGATGAATCTCTAGATATATGAGACTTTTCCCAAGAAGCTAAATTCCTTTACCGTGGCTGGAGGCCTCATAGTTGCTATAACCATGGCTTTGGCTGGGTCTACATCTATTCCCTTATTGTGAACCAGGAAACCCAAGAATTTCCCAGAGGATACTCCAAATGCGCATTTGAGAGGGTTCATTCTCAATTTAAAGGCTCTGCATCTTTCGAATACCCTTTTCAACACATAAAAGTGCTCTTCTCTCTTCTTTGACTTAACTACTATGTCGTCCACATAGTCTTCTAACTCTTGATGCATCATATCGTGAAATATGGTCGTCATTGCTCGTTGATAAGTTACACCTGCATTTTTTAACCCAAAAGGCATCACGGTGTAGTAGAAATTGCCCATGGGTGTTCTGAAAGCAGTCTTCTCTGCATCCTTTAGTGCCATTCTACTCTGGTTATACCCACTGAAACCATCCATGAATGAAAACATGGCACTTCCTGCCGTAGAATCTATCAGTAAATCCATATTTGGCAGTGGGAACTCATCTTTCAGGCATGCTTTGTTAAGATTTCTAAAGTCTACACAACATCTTATCTGGCCATTCTTCTTTCTTACTGGTACTATGTTAGATAGCCAGCGGGGGTGTTGAATAGGCTTGATGAATCCTACAGCCAGCAATTTCTGTACCTCTTTGACTATTTGTCCTTCCATTTTCGTGTGAAATATCCTAGCAGGTTGGGCCACGTGCCTGGCCTGCGGGTCCACATTTAACGTATGTGCAACTAGCCCCGGGTCTAACCCTGGCATTTCACTGTAGTCCCATGCAAAGACATCTTTGAATTCTTTCAACAACTGTATCTACTTTGATTTTTCTTTTTCAGACAGACTTGCATTGATTGAGATAGGCCTCGGTTCCTGCGAACCAGCCCTAGGTCAACTTCCTCCAATTCCTCTTCTGCCATAACCTGTGCATCTTTTTCTGCCATAATTTTCTCATCCTTTTCTTCTTCTTTTTTCAAACTTTCTTAAGCTATGCAACACGCCAACTTCTGCCATTCTTGGGTAGGGTCCGCTTGTGTCTTACTCATGGGCCCTGCGTGCCTTCATAACTTGTACACGATCCTGCCATCAGGCCCTCGAACCCTGATGCATTGGGGTGTGTCATCTGATTCTGTGGCAGGCGCTTCTCTCCTTTTCCTCTTTCTTGCCAATAATTCCCTCAGATCAGGCTCTAGGTCATCTTGGACATCTTCCAACCTAGGCACAAAGGTGCCTCGTGGTTTTGATACTGAACTTTCCCCAGATGGAGCCCATTGGTCATAGAACATAGTTTCTACTAAATGGGCCTCTGCCTGTTCGAACAGCGAGGGGTTTGTGGCTATGCGTATTATTCTACAATTCAATCTTCCTTTCACGCACTGGTAATAGGTGGATGAGACCAATCGGTGTTTGTGCAACCATGGCCTTCCTAAAAGCACATGATAGGATACTTCTGTTTTCATCACATGGAACCGAGCTAAAGAAGCTATACGCCCTACTTTCAACAACAGTTGAATGTGGCCTGCGATATACTCACCCCTTCCACCGAAACCTGTTACTTCCGTTGGGTACCCCTAAATCCTTCTTTCTGAAATTCCTACCGCTTGTAAAGTGCTCAATGGAATGAGATTCACCGAAGCACCTGTATCTACCAAGGCTCTCTTTATGGGGGTTTGATTTATGGACGCTGCTAAGTATAAGGGTCTCTTGTGATCTGGGTGTCCCGCCTCCATATCTTCATCACTAAAAGTGATTTCAGTTGACTTTTATAAGAGAGCCCTATCATCTTGGATTTCTGCTAATAGACATTCTACTCCTGCGCCAAAGGCAATGCTTACCAAAGCCTCTGTGGCTACCTTTCTTTCCTTTGCTGTGAGTCCCAGCTAGTCAAACAAGTTTTTGAACTTGGAGCTCTGTTGTAAAGTGGTAATGGCTGCTACAAGCAAGGCTAAGTTTTTGAACTTGGAGCTCTGTTATGGTCTGGGAGTGGATTTCTTTGGACTTCCTGCTAGGACAATTCTAAAGTCCCTTCTTTTATCCGGTGATACACTAGTCTACAGAGCACCCAACACTCTGCGGTAGGATGTTGCATGTAATTGTGTAAACAACAAAAATGTGGGTCCCTTCGCTCCTCCTTTGCGGGCTCCCTAGGAACTTGGTTAGGTTTGAAGATCCCATCTGCTATCCACCTGTCTAGCAGTACATTTAGCTCCTTTGTAATGCATAGTATTTGCGGGGGAGTATCAAACTCTCTCTCGTCGGTCTTCCTTCTACGCTCAATAGTAGATACTGCCATGTCTTGTGGGGCACTTCTTTTGTCTGTGCTCGGCTTTACAAACTGGGCAGTTTTTCTCGCCTTTTACAATAACTGTGTGAACTGGGAGATCTCTAAGTTTTCTAGGACTGCCCATATTCGTCATACACATCTCTACCAGTGTCCTTTCTTCACAATGGTCGTAGCAGTCAAGTGCTATGTCCCTGAATCTCTTGATGTACTCCATCAAGTCTTCACCATTCCTCTGCTTGGTCATTTGCAAAGTTGCAAGTGTTACCATTTCTTCTCCGTGGAAGTATTTGATACAAAATACATCCACCATGTCATCCCATATCGGGATCAATCTTGGCTTTAAGCCAATGTACTAGGTGTAAGCCCTGTCACATAGTGATTTAGAAAATTCTCGAAGACATAAGTCTTCGTCTACAGCCTACCATCATATTGCGCAAAAGCTCGCGACTTATACTTCTCGGGGTAAGGTTTACTGAGCACTTTTAGTGAGTATGGAGGCCTTCGTGCATAGAACCTCTCATTGGGTCCTCTAGCTCTCTCTTACTCCAAGAGAGCCGCTACTTCAGCCATAGTAATAAAAGGTTGATCCGCGTTCTATGGGACACCTCCTGCTGGTGTCTTTTCTTTGTCTGCTGCATGTTCTGGATCATGCTGGTTTCTTTTTTTCTTTGTTCTGTCTGTCTTTAGTTGACAGATTTCTTCCATCATTTACTGTTATGAGTGCTGCAGAGCCTGCAACACCTCAACGAAGGTGTTGGCGTTGTCTGCAGGGACTTTTGGAGGAGGTTGGGGTCCAACCCCCATTCCATTGGCACCTTTTGCCTAGTTAGGCTGCTGTTGGTGGGGCGCCGTTGGTCTAGATTCTACTTATGAGGGCACGACTCTCATGTTTCGTGTTGTCCTGGATTTTGGAGGCATTTGTTTGTAGGGCTCTTGTCCCCAATCTGTTTCTCAACTCTCTAGTAGAGTCGCCAATTTAATGTAGGGGCTTTTTTTGTGTACTATACGTTGGGCTATGAGAGTTGAGACCGGTCCAACTGTAACTCAATTTGGGCCGGCTTGTGCACAAACTAGGTCTCGTCTACCAGGAGTGTACTTATGGCAGGCAGAGCTGTTTCAAAGTTATGGTAGGCAGATATAATAACAACAAAAAAAAAGTCCACTAACTTTTTATCAGAAAATGACCAAGTAATCCCTACTTATAAAACATAATCACAGTGACAACAATGGCTTTTACAAAAAGAAATAAAAGGGTAAGTGATAATATGAGTTAATCAAGAATAAACATGAATCAAGTCAAGTCTAGTCTGTAGAGGCAAGGACCAAAGAGGAAGAACACTTCCTCTCAATGCAACAAATCTCCCAAGAAAGATCCTGCTGTGGGTATTAATGACTTTGAGAGAACTGGACCTAAATGGTTAGTGCCCAAATGAATTTCATTTTTTATTACTTTTCTTAAAGAGAGTAGGATTTGGAGAGGGAGAGAGAGAGAGAGAGGGAATCGACCTATTGGTGCATGCCCCCCATATTTGCTCTCTTTGTTTTCTGCTTTCTCTCTTATCTTTTTTCTTTCCCTTTTTTTTTTTTTTTTTTTTTTACTTTCTTTTATATTTTCTTCGTGATCCTCCCCTGTATTTTGATCCCCTGTTCTGGGCACGGCAATGGTCTTCTTATAGTGCCTGCCATGACCAGATTTTACCACTTTGTCCCTTAACCGCCTTTGTCTGGTCTAGGCATACTTGCCGACCACCAAAGGGTTCGTCTATGTGCCACTCACCCTCGCCAGACAAAGGTAGGTTTGTTTCATTTGTTAGTTTGCTGTGGCACCCTTTCTTGGCACGATGTAAGTGCTTTCTCTCTCTATCCCTCATGGCATGCACCTAACGGTTCCTCCCTCAACCTTACCTCTTTTGTGTGGTCTGTCATACCAACAGGACGTACCCCCCAAAAAAGCTTAGGCAAGAGCCACAGAATAGATCTTTTCCCCTCTCCCCACCACCAAACCATACCCCTTACCTCTGATTCATGACCCCACCACGTCCCATATTGGCTGGGTACAGGCTGGTGGTGCCTAGGTCTTGCGCGTACTTGCCTTTCATGTATGTCCAAAATCTGCCTGCTGCTTATGCATTTGCTACGGTCTGGAGCTTTCTTTGCACAGTCTGCCACTCTTCTCCGTCCTTTTATGTGGGCCGTTTTATAATTTACTATTCCCCTTAGGGGCTGGGCTTCATTTGACATTGGACTTCACATTTCTTCTAGCCTATTTCTTGATTGCCATCATGTCCTGCCATATTACTTTGTCATTCTTGCTTGTATTGACTTGATCTTGTCAGGCCCTTTTTAGGCCTACCGTGTGTTCTTTCCCATGACTATGGGTTTTCTTACTTATGGGCTCCTGTGTCCCTTTTATTTTCTCTTGGACATCCTTGGCCCATTTGCTTGCCATGGGCTTCCTTGGCCCTATTTCCTAACTTTGTGTTCCCATAGGCTTTTACTAACTTCATTGGGCTTCCACGGCCCAATTACCTCATACTCATCTTTGGGGTTTGTGGGCCTGCCATTAATCCCCTACTCTCTTTGTTTACATTGCTTTAGGCCTGCCGTGGCCCATTCTTACTTTTCCACATCGTATACTGCCCATGGGTTTGCTATTCGCTATTTCTCTCTCTTTTCGGGCTCTTTTGAGCCCATTTGCTTTCTCAAGGCCCATTTATTTATTTTATGGACTTATGATCCATTATTCTTGCCACTTGGACTTAATGGTTCTTGTTTTCTATCCTTTTGCCAGTTTCTTTTCGGTCTGTGTTGTTAGACTTCTTTCTTTCTTTATGATTCTTCAAAAATGGCCCTCAACAAAGACTTAAAAGCTTGAGGAAAAGCTATTCCAAGTCAAAGTTCAATTGGAAAAGACTTCAAGTGCAAAGCTTAACAAGATGCTCAGCCTTCAGAAATTTACTTCTGATCGAACCGGTTTAGGGTATGATTTCTCTTTTCCTAGTATTGCTTCTTCTAATACTACTGTTTTTGTTTGACCTGCTAATAATGTTGAATCTAAGAATAATAATGTGAAAACTGCTTTAGCTAATGTGAACATAGACAAGGGTAAATCTATTTTAGGAGCACCCCCTAAGCTTGATAAGAAAGAAACTAAAAGCCCTAGGGCTAAGAAGGGCAATACTCAAAAGTCTAAATAGAAGAGCAACATCTCTGTCATCACTGTGGAATAGCTAGACATTCTCGACCAAATTGCTATAAGTGGTTAGCCACTCAACAGAGCAACAATATGATCTTATCGAGAAATCAAAATCAGTTTCCATCCTCTTTTGCTCCTTTAGGAGATTTACTTAAAGCCCTCATGTTCCTTTCAAACTTGAACGGTTTCAATTCTTCCCCCTTACTGTCGAATCAAAGGTTTACCAAACGGAAAGGTTCTTCCAAGGTGTGGAATGAAAAAGGATCTAAGTGATTTTGTCACTTTTCTTTCTCTCTTTTTTTGAGTATGCATTACTTGTGTATTTTGCTTTCTTGTTTTGAGTCAATCTAATTTTATGCTTTACTTTGTTTAACATGTTTTTGTTTGTTTATTTTCAGTTTCGCTTAATTTTTTTTCATAAAAATAAATATAAAAATTGAAAAATAAAAAAAAAATACAAAAATAATGTGTTTTGTGTACATTGGTACTTGTGTACCTTGGATGACCATTGAAACGAAATTTTTCAAACTTTGTGTCATTTGTAGCTTAGATGAGCATCTCTATACACAACTAAGCAAGTGAGTTTTGTGGCTCATGTTTGTGATGAGTAAAATTAAGTAATCTCTTGTGCTTAACACTCGTATCACTCTTTTTTATGGGAATGACTAGAAAATCCTAAGAGAAAAGCATAAATAACCATCTCACCACTGTTGTCCACTAATTATGAAATGACATCTGTATGTTTCGGCATAGCAAAAGTGCAATGTCAAAAGCTTAACATCATTAGGCACTTCTTTTCTCTCTCCTATATGCCCATGCATGGTTTACTTAAAAGGAAAATATGCAAAGAAAAATAAAAGCAAAAAGAATAAAAAAAATGCTCTGTACATGATTGCAAGCATGTCTTCTAGGAGATGTGGGAGTTATAGGATGTACCTTGAAGTTGATAGTTGTAGGGGCCTTTTCGTTGTGCGTTGGGCTGGGCTGCCTCTCGCGGTAGTGGGCCTAAGTATTCTGAGTAAGGGAGTTGAGACCAGTCCAACTGCAACCCAATTTGGTCTGGCTTGTGTGCAAACGTTGAGTCAAGTCCAAGGGAAGATGCAGCAAAGTGGGCTTATCCTCTGTTTCTGTCGTAGAAGACTTTTCTCCAGTTTCTGCCACTGCCAGTTTTTGCTGTAGGATTGATGTTTTCGCTGTGCGGCAAAACTTTCTGCCGTGGAGTTAAACCGTCTGTCGTGCAGTAAAACTTTCTGCTATGCAGTGAAGCTGTCTACTATGTAATAAAGCTTCCTGCCGCAAAACCTTCTGTTATGCAATAAAGTTGTCTGCTATGCATTAAAGCTTTCTGCTATGCTTTAAAGCTGTCTGCTGTGCTTTAAAGCCTTCTATCCTGTGAATGACTACTCTTTTACTGTAGAAATACTTCCTGCGCATAAATAAATCTAAAACCCAAAGAAAATACCCATCAAACAAATGTTAGTTTAAATGGGTTAGCATATTCTCAAATATGTACACATGTTCGTAAATAAAGATATATGTATATATATACTTATGGCAGGATAATGATTAGTTTGTGTCAACAGTAAAACACGTAATAACAAATAAAGAAGAAAGTTTCGGCGGGAAAGGTTTAGCTTGTATGATAATTAACTCGGTAAATATAATAAAAATGTACTACAGTAGTATAATTAGTACAACAAGAAAAGACACCACAGCAGGACAACTGATGCGGCAGACGTGATAAAAATGTGTTACAGCAAGATCACTAAATACAACAGATATAATTTATAATGAGAGAAATCAAATATATTTGCAATCGAAATCAAGTATTGAATCTGCCCATAAAATAAGTAAACCAGAAAAGAACCCAAACTCCAACTTGAACAACTTTGTCATAGGCTCCTGCCATAAAAGTTGTACTTTTTTGGAGAATAGGCCTAAATGGCTACTAGCTATTACTTTTGGAGACTTCAAAGAGTGGGTTTGCTAAGAGCGAGGGAAAAGATGGTCTATTGATGCATGCCCCTATTCCTGCCACGTTTTCTCTCTTCTTTTTCTTTCTTTCTCCCTATTCTTTTTTCTTTACTCTTAGTTTCTAATTACTATCTTGCCGTAAGTTGTTTTTCTCACTTGAGTCTTTCTTTTTTCTCGGTCTCTCTATCTAGGTGCTTCCCTATTTTGATCCCCCACTTTCATCTATGGCTAGCTCCTCCTTTTATAGTGAATTGATTTAATGGGATTTCTCCCTTTTGCCCCTAGGACTTCACCAATTGTTTTTGGTTTGTTATGGGCATCCATTCAAGACTACCCACCAACCCATTGGTTGCCTCGACCACTACCATTGCTCAGTACATGTTTGCTGCACGACAAAATTCCTTTTTGCTTGTTCTTGCCGTATACCTCTACCTCTAGGTTCAAAGATAAGGATTTGGCTACCTTACTACCTAGCTCTATGGCATGCATCAGATGGTCCCAACCATTTATTACTTCTTTTGAGTAAGAAACCATCCCAGCAGGATATATTTCCAAAAGAAGTCATGACAGAAAACCAAATATAGACCCCTTTTTCCACCCACAACCAAACCATGCCCTCTAAATTCCTTTGACCGTGGGCCCACCTCCCTTTTATTGGTTGGGTACAAGTTGGTGGTGCTCCGGTTCTTCCGTTTTTGTATTCTTTCGTTCCCATGCCATTTCTGCTGTAGCAGACTTATTTTGTTATACTACATGGCTCTGTCTTATTTCTTCACATGTTTCCTACTGTGTTTGTCATTTCCTTTAATTTGGCTTTTCTTTTCTTCACGCGTTTCCTGTTGCTGACACTTCCTGCCATTCCTTGTTTCTTTTCATCGTGCTCTTTCATATCAGCTTTCACGCCTATCTTTTTTTTATAGAAAAGGATTTCGGCATTTGTGGGCCAAATAATATTGACTGGATCAAAAGGGTCTTGGGCCTAATTTATCTTTATCTACCGAAGTCATTCTGCCAAAGAACTATATTTTACAGCAGATCTATATTCTGCGGCAGATTTGTATTCTACTGCAAATTTGCGGGCTGAATAATGTTGACTGGATCAAAAGGGTCTTGGGCCCAATTTATCTTCATCTGCTGAAGCCATTCTGTCAGAGAACTGAATTCTGCAGTAAATTTGTATTCTACGGCAGATTTGTATTCTGCAGCAGATTTGTGTTTTACTGTAGATTGCTTTTACTTGCACTTCTTTCTTTGGACTTTTCTTGCTCTTTGATCTTCTTGGTGGGTCTTTGGACCCAATTTATCTTCATTTGCCAAAGTCATTCTGCCAAAGAACTGTATTCTGCAGTAAGGCTGTATTCTGCGGCAGATTTGCGTTTTGCAACTTACTGGGCTTTCTTACTTATGGGCTTTTGGATATGGATTCACAAAATTGGGCATCAACAATAGTCCCCATCAAGCAGTTATGATTGTGTGAGTTAAAGCGATTTTCTCATATCTCAAATCGTCATAACATGTAGACACTCATACAATCTTGCGATGTTCTTCACAGATAACATGCAATATTCTTTGCTACTCTTGATACATGTGCAGGTACAATGTGATTTGGCCATCATAAGGAATACATGTGTTAATGTATACTCATTAAAATTGGTTAGACTTGTTTTTTGTGTGTGTGTGTGTGTGTTTTGGATCTAAATGCTTGACATTTTTTTGTTGAGAGATGTTTTTGAGAGCTTAAAATGTTGTTTGGATCTTTTGTTGAGTAGCATGAATGATTGCATTCATGTCTGTATTTTTTCTCTTCTTTGAAAAACTGTTTTTGAGCAATCTCGACAGCTTCTCGATACCTCTCGACAGCTAGGCTATCTATCGAGCCTCTTGATCTTTCTTTTCAATAGTTGTTATCGCAATTTTGATTAATCGAAGTTTTTGAGAATTTGTCTCAATAGCTTCTCGACAGCTTCTCAATCCATCGAGGAAGTTTCTGTATGCTCGATAGATGCTCGATAACTTCTCGATCCATCTAGGTCACTTTGTTATGGAAACCTCTCCATAGCTCCATCTAGTGAGATTTAAGGCTAGACACCTCTCAATACCTCTCGATCCATTGAGTTTCATGTTTTTCTATATATAGCATCAATGCAATTTTTTCCCATTTCTCACCGATCTCTCTTGATACTTTCTGGCTCCTCACCTCCCCAAACTCACTTCTCTTACTCCAAACCTCTTCCCCATTTTATTTTTATTTTTTGCCTAGATTGCTTTTCCTTCCCTGGTAAGATCTTTTTTTCCTCCTTTTCATGCATTTCATTTATATAGATCTAGGTTTGTAGTTTTTTTTTTTTTTGAAAATTTTGGGGTTTCTCAAAATTGATGAGGTTTTTGCAAAATTTTTGAGGTGGGTTTTTTTTTTTTTAAATGATCTTAAATGGTCATGCATTGTATCACATTTGTATTTTTAACAATGATCCATGCATTTTAGATGTGTGCTTGCTTTGTTAAAATGATATGTGCTAGTAGGATTGAATTGGGCTGAGCCCATGATGTTTTTACTTTTGCATGTCACATGTTCATGCATTTTTCATGCATACGTATCATTTTTTTTTACCTTTTTTATATTAAATGTGTTGGTACTTTTCTATTTATCCCTCTCTCTCTTTCTCTCTTTTTGGTTAGTTGCTCTATGGCACCTAAACATAAGTCCACTCCATCTCGGAACCCTTTTCATTCCAAGGCTTCTTCTTCTTTTCCCTCTATTGATTCTACACCATCTCACATTAGGTTCCATGATGATAAAGCTCGTAAGGACTTTTCAGAGAACTTTTCCTGACGCAACATTCATTTGGAACGCGAAGTCTTTCTATCAAACTTTTCCAATATTGACCTTCCCAATGTCATCTACAGTAAGGGTTGGGAGTCACTGTGTTGCATCCCAATCACTTGTCCCTCCATGATTATACAGTTGTTTTACTCCAATATGCACAGATTTGATTATTCTGTACCTTATTTTATCACTTGCATTCGAGGTATGCACATTGTAGTCACTCCGGATCTTATATTTGAGGTGCTACATGTATCGAGGGTAGAGTTTGCTGACTACCCCAACTGTGATCGTCTTAGGACTATCTCCAAAGACGAACTTTTGTCTCGCTTCTGTAAGACACCTTTATCTTGGGGTGACCGTCAAAACACCCCTTGCTCGGGCTTTGCAAAAAGTCCGAGGTTCCTTAATATGGTGATGACATTTGTTCTTCATCCTTTATCTCACTATAACTCTATTATTGAGCCTCGTGCTTGATTTTTTTTTTATTCCTTCTTGAGGGACTTACCATTGACTTTTCCTCTCACTTCATACTCTCCCTTACAGATGTCTATAGGGATACGGCGACCCGTGATAAGCTCATTTCCCTTTGACTATCACGCAGATTCTCCGCCATTTTTCTATCTCCTATCCTAAGTCTACATACTTTTCTGCTATATGTGCTATAGACACTGCTACCGTTAGATGGAGCAAGGCCCAACTTCGATCGAAGTGGCCATAGATTGAGATAAAGACTCCTTTAGCTTCTTTCGCTCCATCTACATTTGCTCCTTCTTCATCGGCAAGTAGTGTGACCCTTGAGGCGGTCATGGCGCAGCTTCAATGCATGGATGCTCACCTTGACACACTCATGATGAGTTGTGTCAGGTGAACACCCGTGTCAGCCATATTGCACGACGACAAGCTCACCTTGATGGCTTCATGGCATCTCCCTCTCCTTCTCCAGAGGAATCTGAGGATGAGGACGATGATGGTGACTCCAACGATGATAATGATGATAAGGATGAGGATGCTAGCTCTTTTGGTGATGACAAGATGACTGCTTGAGTTACTTGCCCTTTGTCATTTGTAACAAAAAGGGGAAGTAATAGCAAACCTTGTACTCATTTTTTATGTTTATATATATTGAGGTTATTATTACAATTTTAACTATCTCTTCATGTGTTGTTTCTTTTCTCTCTTTATGCATATGCTTCTTATTTATTGTATGCAATCTTTTATTTCTGGTTCACACTAAGATGCTGTGATGAGTTTTGTTTAAAGTATTTCAGAAATATAGGTTGTCAAAGTCTTTCTTGCCATGAACTCTCTTCTTGCAAAATTTTTTAAAAGTTTTTGTTAAGATAGATTTTATTGTATTCAACAAATGAGTATGAGTTCAGTAATTTATGACTTCTCTCATGTGTTCATTTGTTTATTGTGATTTTGTCACGAATTGCCAAAGGGAGAGATTGTTAAGACATATGTGAATCATGTTAGGAACATATGTCATCTAGAATTGGCTAATTCTTTAACAAAATGCACTTTACTTGTAATTGGGTAGATCTAGAATGTGTTTAATACTTCAAGGAACAAGAGTTCAAGTCCAAGTGTTAAAGCCATGCAAGTTTGTCTAAGAAACAAGTGAAGAAGTGTTGGATTTTAAAGCTCGACAGCTAACTTGACAAACAGCATCTATCAAGGTTTAAAAGGAAGCTTTTGCCCGATGCTCGATAGCTACTCAATAGATAACCTATATATTGAGATTTACAAAAATCAGTTTTTCAGATCTGATTTCACATTAATCCATGTATACATGTTTAGGCTTTCTTTTCTCACAACCCTAAACATATATAAGGATTATTTTAAAGGCCATCACAGCTAATGCAAGTGAGTGTAGCTTGATGCAAAGGTTTTTTACAAGCATATTGTGACCGAAGACATATACCCTAGTTCATCTTCCTCTTCAAGAAGTTGCTATGTTTATACGTCGTAGGGTTTTGTAACTAAGGAGTTTCGTGATCTTCATCATGTTGATGAACTGAAGAACTTTGCAGCTAACATCTTTCTCAAGTTGGTGGTTAGTCACGTACTTAGATCCGTGCATCGATTAGTTAGTCACATACTAGGAGCCGTGCATCGAAATGAGAGATTTTTACTACAAATAAGTCCAATTGGGTATTGGGATAAGAGTTCAATTGTAGGTTGGTATAAGGTACTGAGATTCCTTAACTTGTAACTGCTTGTTATGATAATAGTGGATTCTCAAGAGTGGTGATCTTAAAATCACCTGGTGGAGTTTTGCTTTGAAGGTTTTCCCCATTTGTAAATAAATCACCGTGTCAACTTTATTTTATGTTGTATATTAACTTAGTTGGTAATTTGTTTGTGCTACCACAAGTATTGCATGTTAATCTGATTAATTAATTAACTTGGCTAATTAGTTGATTAATTCATCATAAGGGGTCAATATATTCTTGGTCTATCATACTAGTTGCTGTTTTCATATTCTATATTCTGTTTTAACCTATTTTGAATATATCTATTTTGCTGTTTTCTTCTTTATCATCTATTTTATCATTGTTTATGCTTTCATATTGTAAAATTTTTATTTACAACTATGTATTTTGTTGACTTTTATTTCGTGCCAAATTTGATTATAATTGTTATCAATCGTTTATACCCTGTATCTATTGTGGGATTTGTTGTAAGAGCTGTGTGATAGAGAGAGAGTGTGAAGACTTAAGCATTTGGAGGTTAAAGAATTCTCGTGGGTATGTCGCGACCTAGATTCCTGCGAAGTGAAACATGTGCCATACACATGCTGGAATGCGAAGAGTCAGGCCACGTGGAGACAGCTGTGTCTTGCGGGTGTCTTGCGGGAAGGAGTATCTCGCAGGTAAGGCTTTCCCGCGAGACACCCGTAGGGCAATCTATTCTGCCAGCCTGTACTGAATGACTCACACTTTCTGTGTCTATCTTATATATATCCTAATTACCCACAAATGTAGAGGAATGCTTCAGAGAGAAAAATCCTAGCCAAACACATTGAGAATTAGAGATTGTCATCCCCACCTTTCTCTATACACTTACTTGTGGTATCTCCTCAACCCTTCCCTCTCCATTTTCCATACCTTTGAGAGGTTGATAGTCCAAACACTTACCACACCCTTTGAGAGTATTGAGTGACGTTTTGGTGCTGCTAGGAAGCATTGGAAGAAGCCAATGATGGCAGATGCAACATGGAGTTTGTTACGGGATCCGGAGAGCTAGACAAGACACGGTTCCGAGAAGTCTTGTTGGAGTAGGAGTTTAGAGGGTTTAGGTACATCAGGTAGATTAGGCTTGGAGTGTCTCTTGCTAACCCATGTATCCCAACTGATTGTCTAGTGGATCGATTTTCGCTTAGAGGGCGGCGGAGAGGTTTTTCGCTGAGTTCTTCGGTTTCCTCTTCGAAAACACGTCTCGGTGTTTTCTGTGTTTGCATCCTTCTTCCCTACTCTTTTATATTCCATTATACTGCTATGTTGCATAATTTATGGATTAGAGTAGCTTATTTGTTCATCCGCTTGCATTTACACTATTTCGCACTTAGTATTAAATTAGTGTAAAATCTATCGAGCCGTAATTTTAATTGGGGGTCTAAATTGCTCTTGTGTTTTCAACACATTTTCGAGCTTTCAATTAGTATCAAAGCAGGTACACTCGCTGTGGTTTAAATATCTAAGTGTGATCCTTGACCCTATTTTGAGATAGACCGGTCTCAATCGCTCAATGTTCCACCATTTTTTGATGGGAACAATTATGCTTTCTAGAAAGTCAAAATGAAAGCATTTTTATGCTCTATAGCGTTTGGGATACAGTTGAGTTAGGTTGGACTAAGCTGGAGGATCCTAAGTCCATTTGGGATAAGGTAGCTCTTGCAGCAGCCAATGCTAATAGTAAAGCTTTAAATGCTATTTTTTATGGTGTGTCTCTGATGAATTTCACAGGATCTCTCATATGACAGTAGCCAAAGAAGCTTGGGAGATTTTGGAGACTACCTATGAGGGTACAAAGAAAGTTAAGGACACAAAGCTTCAGATGCTTACCACCAAATTTGAAGAGCTCAAGATGGGTGATGATGAACCATTTGATTCATTCTATGGGAAGCTCAATGAAATTGTAATTGCTAAACTCAATCTTAGGGAGAAGATTGAAGATACTAAGGTGGTGAGAAAAATATTGAGGTCCTTGCCTGAAAGTTTTAGAGCAAAAGTTACAGCCATAGAAGAAAGTAAAGACTTGGGTGAGATCAAAATCCAAGAACTAATTGGGTCTCTCTAAACATATGAGCTAGGACTGCCTTCCCATAAGACAAGTAAATCGCTTGCTCTTAAAACCATCACTGAAAGAATAGATGATTCCTTTGAAGAAGATGGAGTGGAGAAGGAAGTAGCATTTCTTGCGAAAAACTTCTGCAAATTTCTGAAGATGAAGAACAATGGGAAACCTTTCAACAGAGGGAAGTTTTCATCTTCTAGAGGTGATAGGAAAGAGTTTAAGAGGAAAGAAGGAAAGGATTCTCAATCCTCTTCAGGCATTGTGTGCTATGAGTGCAATGGCCATGGACATCTAAAGAAAGACTATCCAAATTTTCTGAGGGGAAAAGGCAAGGCTTATGCCACAACACTCAGTAATTCAAACTCTTCTGATTCTGACTCGGAAGAGAGCTGTGATGGAGAGGGAAACTACTTCGCCTTCATGACCATTGCTCATGTGGATTCCTCGGATGATTTGGGGGCACTTGTGAAAGAGCTTGGTGAGCACTCTGATCTGGAATTAGTTGGAATAGTTGAGGAATCTGAAGATGAGGTAGATGGAGAAGAAATGGGTCTGCAAGAGACTTATAATTCCCTCCTTGAAAAGACCGGTGAATATGCAAAGGTGGCTAACGCAGCCATTAAAAAGATGAAGAGGGTTGAGGAAGATTACAAAAGCCTTATGGTGCGATATAAAGAGGCGAAGTGTGAGATTGAAACACTAAATGACGAGTTGTGGGAAGCCTATACGAAGGTGAGGTTTTTTAGCAAGAGGTAGTACAAGCTCATGCCAAGGTAGAGAGAGTCTCCTCCTAGAAGTTAAATGATGTTATCTCATCTCAAAAACCTTCCTCAGACAAGTCCGGGTTGGGATATACCGGAGGGAGCAACTCATCAACCAAAGTCACCAAAGAAGTGAAATTCGTGAAGACCAAAGATACGGCTGAAGAGCCGACTCTTGAGAAAGTTAAGGCTGAAAAGAAGAAGAATGTAGCTGATCAACGGGTGGTAAATAAGCCCCGAAATCAATCTGTGTTCAAACATGAAACCAAAGAAAGATCTCTCCCAAGATCACAACGGGGTCCTAGAATGGATTATGTGTGTCACTATTGCGGATTGCAAGGACATACCAGACCCAACTGTCAAAAGCGAAGATCAGACAACAATGCAAGCACACCACGGTCACGAGAAAAGAGATATGACATGAGGTCTTGGGGTGATGAGCAACCAAGAAGTCAAAACCATGATCCAAGAATGATGGACGTGATGAAGATGATCGGTGCCTTCACCAATAGCTTAGAAAGTTTCACCAGAAGGTTTGAAAGTCCAAACTCTCGTACCCAATCCGTCAAGGATATCACTCTAAACGCACGTGACGTGTGGGTGAAGAGGGGTACTCATGCATAAGCAGTATAACATGTTCATACATAAATTCTTCCCATGCTTAGGGACATTTGCCGTTGCATCTTATCATGCATTGCCTTCATTTTATAGCATGTTTCTCTTATTTGTTTTGGTTTGTACCAGTTTTTTTCTGTTGATCTTGCTTTTCTAGTTCTGTTTTGGGGGTGTTCAAAAAATTCAAAAACCCATAAAAATTGAAAATCTCAAAAGTTTGATCACTTGTTTTGTGTATGTCACATGTGAGTTTGGCCTAGTACCTTCGTACTAATGGCATAGTGCATTTACGATCTTGGCTTGTTATGTATGCACTCATTTCTTTGTGGAAGAAATCTTGAACACTATGCGTGACTGTTGTAAATAGATCTTCAAGCTTGTCATGAATGATTGGTCAATAGTCTTGTTGGTCTTGATACTTGCATAGACTTGTGTCTATATCTCTTCCCACTTTACTTTTATGTTTTTGCTACAAGAGCTCACCAAATGTAAATCTCCAAATGAAAAGAGATATTGAACTGCAAAAGCCTGTCGCACACACTAGTATTCGACTAGGAAAAAAGGAAAGTGACTCTTTTTAATATGTTTTGTATGGTGCTCAAAAAGCCAAAGGCTAATCATCAATGTTGAAATATCATAAATTTCAAGCACCAATCTCAAAATGAGATGTTTTTGTCCAAACAAAATAAAATGGACCAATTGTTATGCCTTATGCAGAAGCCAAATGAAAAGTTGTTTTTGTTTTTGCTTTGTTGATCTTTCTTTATTTCAATTTGTTTTTGAGTATGTTCAAAAATTCAAAAACCCATAAAAATTGAAAAATCTCAAAAGTTTGATCACTTGTTTTGTGTATGTCACATGTGAGTTTGGCCTAGTACCTTCGTACTAATGGTATAGTGCATTTACGATCTTGGCTTGTTATGTATGCACTCATTTCTTTGTGGAAGAAATCTTGAACACTATGTGTGACTGTTGTAAATAGATCTTCAAGCTTGTCATGAATGATTGGTCAATAGTCTTGTTGGTCTTGATACTTGCATAGACTTGTGTCTATATCTCTTCCCACTTTACTTTTATGTTTTTGCTACAAGAGCTCACCAAATGTAAATCTCCAAATGAAAAGAGATATTGAACTGCAAAAGCCTGTCGCACACACTAGTATTCGACTAGGAAAAAAGGAAAGTGACTCTTTTTAATATGTTTTGTATGGTGCTCAAAAAGCCAAAGGCTAATCATCAATGTTGAAATATCATAAATTTCAAGCACCAATCTCAAAATGAGATGTTTTTGTCCAAACAAAATAAAATGGACCAATTGTTATGCCTTATGCAGAAGCCAAATGAAAAGCTTCTAAGTTATGTATTCATTGTGTGGGAGGTCATATATACTCATTTTTATAATGGAGATAGTCCACTTGATTTCGTATCAGTTGTGTATGACTTAATTGAATTGATCCTTGAAGATTCGCTCTGGTCTAAGGATTATTTCACATTTGATACTTACACACAACACACAAGACTTTGATTCAATCAATGCCTATCTCATTTGTGTGATTGTATATGTTCAAATGTGATGTGTATGCTCAAGAACTTGTTGATCAAACCCAAAAAGATTTTTAAGTGTTTTATTTATTTTTTTAAGTAATTTTATACTTTCATTTCCTTTGTTTTTGTTCAAAATGCATTTTTGTGTTTTTCTTCAAAAAACTGGTTCAGGGGTTGTTTCGCGTGGGTAAGGCCTTTCCGTGAGACACCCGCAAGGCAATCTGTTCTGCCAACCTGTACTGAATGACTCACACTTTCTATGTCTATCCTATATATACCCTCATTACCCACAAATGTTGAGGAATGCTTCAGAGAGAAAAACCCTAGCCTAACACATTGAGAATTAGAGATTGTCATCCCCACATTTCTCCATACACTTGCTTGTGGTATCTCCTCAACCCTTCCCTCTCCATTTTCCATACCTTTGAGTGGTTGATAGCCTAAACACTTACCACACCCTTTCAGAGTGTTAAGTGACGTTTTGGTACTGCTGGGAAGTATTGGAAGAAGCCAAGGATGGCAGATGCAACATGGAGCTTGTTGCGGAATCCGGAGAGTTAGACAAGACATGGTTCCGAGAAGCCTTGTTGGAGTAGGAGCTTGGAGGGCTTAGGTACATCGGGTAGATTAGGCTTGGAAGGTCTCTTGCTAACCCATGTATCCCATCTGATTGTCTAATGGATCGATTTCCACTTGGAGGGTGGCGGAGAGGTTTTTCGCCGAGTTCTTCGGTTTTCTCTTCGAAAACACGTCTCGGTGTTTTCTGTGTTTGCATCCTTCTTCCCTACTCTTTTATATTCCATTATACTGCTGTGTTGCTTAGTTTATGGACTAGAGTAGCTTATTTGTTCATCTGCTCGCATTTACACTATTCCGCACTTAGTATTAAGTCAGTGTAAAATCTATCGAGCCGTAATTTTAATTGAGGGTCTAAATTGCTCTTGTGTTTTCAACACATTTTCGAGCTTTCACATATTACTGTTGTGCTCTCTCCTGAGTAGTTTTATTTATGGTATCAGAACCATGGATGGTAGATGTATGAGTTTTATTTCTTTGCAATTAAGAAGTTTCTAGGAACTTATATTACTGCGTAGCCACTACTTGCTCCTTGATAGTGTTGGTCAGCCTCATGACTTGGTCGTAAACCATAGTTTCGCGTTGGTCAGCCTGTTTTTCGTTAGCTGACAGACAGGCATTGTTTGGGTGGTCCCACAATGGAGTTTCTAGAGGAGTTGGCCCCGATAGCAAGGATACCAGTGGTTAGTAATAGTTTTGTCAGTAATTATTAATTGCTTGGAAATAGAATAAATACGTTTATCAATTCATCATCTGTTTGCTTGCTCACACTTAGGCTAGGCACACACTAAGAAGAAACATAGACTATGATGATATAGATTATGATGAAGGTTATAGCATAAGAGATATAGACAATAACTAATTAAATAGTAATATGGATTATGATGAAACAAATTCTGATTCTGACAATGATATAGATAATTATAACTATAATAATAACACAAATAATTGGAGTACATTCACAGGAGATAAAATCAACTGACAGACTAATAGACACAATAATAGTTTGTTAGACATGATTAATAAAAAATTAGAATCTTTAGAAACTATTAAAAGATCCACTCGATGTACTAAAGTAGAAAGAAAAAATGATAGTTTTTTGGACCTCCTTGAAAGAATGAAAACTTTAAATTCACCTTTAGAAAAGAAAGAGAATTTGGACCCCATTATAGATCACCTTTAGCAAAAACCATGATAGATAATTGGCATAATAAAAGAAATAGTGTAATCGAAAACTGGCATATAAATTGATAAATGTAATTTTTACATGATTTTTATTATCTTTTTATTTATTAAAATTGTTAGTTTTCCTTTGTTTCTTTTGATTTGATTTGATTTTTATTTATACTTATCTATTCATTTGTGCTTTGAAGGAATGAGAAGATTTTAGATTTATCTACATCTTAAACTTTCAAACTAAAAGAAATGGTGCAAGTTTATATCTGAAGAGCCCAATGCCTAGCCGAAGCTCTCAATCTGAAAGAAAACCCAACAGTTGTGAAGACTGAAACAGAGGAGACATTGAAGTTGACTTGAAGAGTGTTTTAAATCAATGGGCCACAATTTGCACTTTAACCTGGGGGATTCCTTGATGTTTGACTCCTTTATTTAGCAGCCCATTTATTTCATAGGTAGCCCAACAATAGACCGGCCTGGCCCACAAAAGCACTTGAAATCAAAAGGGCAAAAAAATAAGGACGCACAAGAGGAGTTTAAGGAGGGCACAAAAATTGGATTTGGAGGTGGTTGGGAAATCTGGAAGGTTCTTATAAATAGAGAGATTAGAAACCTATGAAAGGGTCGCTGCATAAAAGAATTTTTCTGTGAAGGGGGCTGTCGCATAGAATAATTTGCTTTTGGAAGTCTTTCTTAAGAGGAGGATTTGAGGACAGAGGCAAGAGCTTCATGTTGATCAACCAGTTCAAATGAAAGACATAAGTTTTATTTATTTTCTTTTCAATTTTATTATGAACTAAATTTTATTTTCTAGAGCAGTGATGTAGTCTAGCAATGAACACACAATTTATTTTCTGAGTTATTTTATTTTTAATATTTCCATGATTGAGTGTTTAATTCTTATTCTTAATGCTTACTATTTTGTTTTATGAATTCTTGTTTGATAAATTGAATTACAATGAGATCGAGAGGTGATTTGTTATTTTAGTTCTAGAATTAAACACCATTGGTTGAGTGAAAGTAGAGATGCTTTACCACAATTAATGTGATTTTTCAGAAAATTCAAAGTACGTAATGAGTCTCCAGTTAATTAAATTCGCATAGAGATATGAAATTGTTAGCTAAAGATATTTTTGATATTATTCAAAAGAAGATATTGAATAGTTAAGGAATTTTTAATCATCAATGGGAGATTATTAGAATATAATAATTAGGAAGAATAAATTGTATGGGATTTGTTAGGTGAAATCAATTGCTTTAGATCCGTTCTTATCATATTTTTACACTGTTAGAGTTTTATGCTTTGTTAATTCTTTTTATTCATAGATTTATTTTTATTAAATAGTTTAACTTAATTTAGATAGTAAAACGTCCCTTTTTATTTTCAATTTTCCAAATAGTAATTAATTTAGTGAATTTCGGTATTCAATAACATAGATAATCCCTATGGGTTCGACATTCGTTTTCTAAAAACATTTTACTACTTGTTACGATTCTGTGCGCTTGCAGATTATTTTACGCGAACATAAGTAGTAGAAAAGATGATAGAGAACTAAAAGCAACCGACAAACCTATAGCTATAACATATAAAGACAATAAAAAAGACTTTGGAAAAGATGACTTGAAGAAAGAAGGTTTAAAAATAATTCTGACAAAAAAGAAACAAAATAGCTCTATAGAAATAATGCAATATAAAGATGACACAAAAAGAACAACACGTATAGAAGATAAAGGAGTGTTAAAGAAAGGAATCGTAAAAGAAATGATAGAAAGAATGGAAAGACAAAGCAAAAAAGAAACTAGTTCAATACACACTATATGTAAGAAGATAGACATAGGAAAAGATATAGAAAAGGACATGATAGAGAGAGAGAAAGAAAGTAAGAGTTTGGTAAACTTAGTCACCAAAGAAGACAAGAATAATTCCAAGAAAAGTAATAGTTTCAAAGAAGAAATTGATGAAAGACTAAAATCAATTGAAAGGTCTATGACAAATACCCAAGACACTAGTTTGACAGAATTACCTAAAAAGATAGAAATTTTAAATTCACCTTTAGATATGGACAGAGAAAGAGACCATAACAGTTTTAAATATTACTGAGTCATCAAACAATGAGGAAAATGACAGACATATTAGAAATACTATTTGTCATAAATGTAAACAATATGAACATACTAAAAAACAATGTGATAAACATTATAAAATTGTTAAACAAATTAGTAAATTGGAGTTTGAGAAGAATGTAATAAATGAATTAATGGAAATGTTTAAGATTAAGCAGAAAAAGATAGACCAAGTAAAGAAAAAGGAAGAACTAAAATCAACAAACCCACTCAAAGTCAATAAAAGAAAAAGGAAACAAAAAGACATAATAATGAAATTGATAGATAATCTACCTAATCACCTAAAAGATAAAAAAGACTATTTACTAAAATTGAAAGATTCTATAGACATACCTATTACTTGTATTAAGTGTAGAAAATATGGACACCATGTTTCGGAATGTGGAAAGAAAGAAAAAGCTAAGAAAGAAAAGACAAGAAAGAAATAAGATGGAGTAGATATAAAACCAGTAACTCTACAAGACTTAATGATAGAAGTAAAAATGATAACAAGAAATCAAAGAAATTAAAGAGGACAATTTAATAGATATAAATGAACAAAATATTGCAGAAATAATAAATTTGAAAGAAATTTCTAAACCCATGATAGACCCCCTTCATTAGAAAAAAACAATGACAACAATAGACAAAATTTCTTGAGTTTAATTGACAGAGTAATTTTTCAAAAATGGAATACATAAATCACTTTAGTAATTAATAAAGAGTTTTCTTTGACAGAAGTTGCTTTAATAGACTCAGGTGCTGATATGAATTGTATACAAAAAGGATTAATACCTTTAAAGTATTATGAAAAATCATCTGAAAGATTAACTCAAGCTAATAGAGAAAAGCTGATAATTAATTATAAAATACCTAATGTCCACATATGTAATGATGGGATATACTTTGAAACAGTTTTTGTTTTAATTAAAGACCTTTCTACTAAAATTATCCTAGGAAATCCCTTTATGGCTTTACTTTACCACTTTCTAATGACAGAGGAAGGAATACCAATGTGTTAGGAAAAGACATACTTTTTAAATTCATTCTACCACCTATCCCGAAAGAAATCTATTCACTCAATAACATTTCCATAATAAGGGATATTGATAAAGAAAGAATTGACAAGAAAAATAGACACTTGGAATCTTTAAAGTCAGAAATAACATACAAAAGAATTGCTAATCAATTAACAAACCCAATACTAAATCATAAAATAAAATTATTCAAACAACAAATTGAGGCAAAAATTTGTTCTAATCTCCCTACTGCTTTTTGGCACAGGCATTGACACATAGTACAGTTACCTTATGAAAAAGATTTTAATGAAAGACAAATACCTGCTAAAGCTAGATCAATACAAATGAATAATGAATTATTAGATTACTGTAAGAAAGAGATAGAAGATCTTTTAAATAAAGGGTTGATCAGAAAAAGCAAGTCTCCTTGGAGTTGTGCTGCTTTTTATGTTAATAAATAGGCAGAATTGGAACGAGGAGTTCCAAGATTAGTTATAAATTACAAACCTTTAAATACAGCTTTACAACGGTTAAGATATCCCATCCCCAACAAGAAAAACTTACTTGACAGACTTCATGAAGCCACCATATTTTCCAACTTTGATATGAAAAATGGATTTTGGCAGATACAGATAGATGAGAATGACAGATACAAAGCTGCTTTTACAGTTCCTTTTGGCCATTATGAATGGAATGTCATGTCTTTTGGTTTAAAAAATGCACCCAGTGAATTTCAAAATATAATGAATGACATATTTACACATTTCACAGATTTTTCAGTTGTTTATATAGATGATGTCTTAATTTTTTCCAAATCCATCGATGACCATTGGAAACATTTAGATATATTTGTCAAAGTAATCAAACAAAATGGATTAGTTGTCTCAACCACTAAAATAAATTTGTTTCAAGACAAAATCCGATTTTTAGGTCATAATATTTATAAGGGAACCTTAAGCCCCATTGACAGAGCCATTCAATTTGCAGATAAATTCCTAGATGAAATAAAAGATAAAAATCAGTTACAAATATTTCTTGGCAGCCTAAACTATGTTTCAGATTACTTTCAAGGATTAAGAAAAATATGCAAACCCCTATGTAAAAGGCTAGAAAAGAATCCTCCTCCATGGACAGACATACATACTATGATAATTAGACAGATTAAAAAAATATGTTAAGCAACTTCCCTATATTGTTATTCCTTCCCCCGATACTTTTAAAATTATTGAGACAGATGCTTCTAACATAGGTTATGGTGGAATTCTAAAACAAACAGCAAAAAATGATGCCAAAGAATAAATTGTTAGATTCCATTTTGACTCCTTGTCTACTACCCAACAAAATTACAGTACTATTAAGAAAGAAATTTTATCTATTATATTATGTATTTCAAAATTTCAAAATGATCTCTTTAATCAAAAGTTTTTAATCCGAGTTGATTGTAAAAGTGCTAAAGAAGTTTTACAGAAAGGTGTTCAAAATCTTGTTTCCAAATAGAGTTTTGCTGGATTGCAGACTATTTTAAGTGTTTTTGACTTTGATATTGAATATATTAAAGGAGAATTTAATTTAATTATTCCTGATTTCTTAACCCGTGAATTTCTACAGGGAAGATGGGTTCCCCTGTAGATAAGAGCAAATCTCCAAAACCCAGAACCAAACAGTCTTATGCTACTCCTCCAATTCCCCCCTAGCAGATTTCTCCCTTATCCCTCTTTTGCCTCACCTACTTTATCTTCGAACAGATCCCATGATAGATCCCCATTAAAATGTAGCCTAAACCCCTTTGAACCACTCTCCCCAAGCCCCACTCCAACAACCAAACAGACATATGCTTCACCTTCAAACCCCTCAACTCCTCCCTTTAAAAAACCATTTAATATAGTTGCATCCTTTTTTCCCCATTTATCCTCTCCCTTTAACCAACCAAAGTATAGATCCTCTACCTCTCAAGAAGCCCAAGCACCAAAAGAAAACCATAGTATTGAACTCCCAAAAGATTCTTGGAACTTTATTCTATGGCTTGAACTAGAATCCCAACACATAACAAATACCCTTTCACTCGTCAGATAGCTCATAACCCCAAGATAGGAACACCCTAAGATAGAAACTTTAAAGACCCAAAAATTTTATAAGTTTATTTTAGTTGATGTAGACTCAATCCTAGTAACACATATGCCATGTTCCCAAGACCCAAAAAGAGTTGGCTACTCTAAGGTAGTCATAAAACAGATCCTCACCCCCTCCCAATGGAATGTAGCACCCCGAATTACTAGAAACTTTTCTCAACCCTTTGACAATTATTACGAATTTGTAGAAGCCTGGGATAGATTCCTTCTATTCCAAAATAACATTTACAGAATAGAAAGAAAGACATGATGGTTCATTGACTAGTGGAATTCCCATGGTCCTGAAGCTATGATTCTCCCTCCTAATCTCTTAAAAGCTTATGAGACTTTCAAGAAAGAACCAAACATAAAGCATCTTAAGAATTTCCCACATCTTTTGCAGTTTTATTACAGGTTTTCAAATCTCCCCTAGATTATTAGATGGGAATACAAGATAGAAAGACATCCCCAGTATCCTTTTCCCTTGCTCACCAGAAAGTTTAAATTAAAATGGTGGAATAAATTTAATTTTGATTATATTTGCCAGGAATTACAGAAAAAATCTTCTCCCTCCCAGAAAAAAAGTTCTAATTTCCTTCTAGAAAAGAGTCAAGTCTAGTGCCAACTTGCCTCCGTCTCAAACAGAAGGCAGCTTAAGAAGCAACTGCTTGAAGCTGCATCACAAATTTCAAACGATGAAGATGACACAATAATGGAATCTTCCTCCCCAAATTACAGGACTCACACAGAAGCATTTCAAGATTCTCAAGATCCTTATGAAATATGACAATAATTCACAAACATGAATGAATAGCTTTCAGACAGATCTGATACAGAATAGCTTTCAAAAAGATCAAACATGGAATAGTTTTCAGACAAATCCATACAATCTAGGTAGAGACAAACAAATTAAAAGTCACTTTATGACAAACTACTATTCACCAGCACACGACAAATTTTCAGACAGACTATTGTTATGAATAGTAAAAGTTATTTCTACATGGTTCCACAAGTTTCCACTGACAGGCTAACTTGAGTTCACTTTACTTAACTCAAGTTACTTTTGAAAACTTACCATGGTTTCTTTCATCTATAAAAGGGCAAACTTCGAAGACAAAAGACAGGTTCCAATTCTCAAGCTCAAAATTAAGGTCCAAACTCCAAATAGAAGATAGCTCTCTCCCTCTCCTTTAAAAAGACTCTTGTAATCCTTCCTCTCTTGTAATCTTGTAACCCTTCCCTTTAGACAGATATAATCTTGTAACCTTTCAGTTTCAAAGACAGATTTTACTTTGTAATCTTGTAACTCTTCAAACAGTTTTATTTTCAAAGCTTGTATCAAAGACAGACGTTTTCAGTTTTAATCAAAGACAAAAGTTTTTATTCAAGTAAGATTTTACTAGTTTCTGTTTACATATTCTATATTCCGTTTTAACTTATTTTGAATATATCTATTTTGCTATTTTCTTCTTTATCATCTATTTTATCATTGTTTATGCTTTCCTATTACTGCTGTGCTCTCTCCTGAGTAGTTTATGGTGACCTTGTATTCTGAAGGGATGTTGCCTCTATTGAGACGCCTTCATGCTTTATCTGAAATATTCATTGAAGATTTATGTTCTAGCGAAATTTGGTTTGAGATTTTAGCCTTAGGATGGCTATCTTGCTTGCCAGGCAATTGACCATTAATTTTAAAATTGACAAATTAATATAGTGCAAGTACGCCTTAGCTGAAGGACTTCATGCAACTGACAATCAAATTTGGGCAGTGTAGCTTCAAATGCTGTTAAGGGAGTTTATTCAAAGGGTTCTTTATGAAGGCTATCTATTTCTGAGAGAGACTTAAATATTTTAGAGAAGATTTGAGAAGGACTTAAATTGAGCAGAATCTTAACGTAAAATATTTCTGAAAACAAACTTTAAATAAACTTTTTGAAAAGAGATATATAATTATCTTTGAAAATAATATGTATATACTTAAGTGCTATTGGGTAGAGATTATAGTATCAACTACCTTTGGATTTGTAGTAATCTCATCATTGTCTATTATTGGCTCATCATTACTCATGTCCTTAAATATGGAGATTTCTTTCAGCAAATGAGTCATTAAATCTTAAATGTCTGTCATCTCTTAAACAAAGTAAACACTTATGTTTAAAGCTTTTCTTGTTAATGGTTTTATAGCTACTTGAACTAAACCAACATGTAAAAAGGCATATTTTTCTCCATGTCGGTTAATTGAGTCTGCTGAAAATAACTGAATTGTTTCATATTCATTAAATAAAGAGTAAGTTCTTTCAACAGTTCACAAAAAGTTCCTAACTCCTTTTTAGCATATCTTTTTTCTTTCTCTATCTGATTTTTTAGTCTTAGGTCATTACACATCCATAGACCTATTTTATTGATTGAGGATATTATGTCACCATATGTTAAGCTAGAATAGTTTATGGTTCCGTCATTGTTTGCTACATCAAGTCTAACTTTTTAAGCAAAGAAATAAGGTAAACCAGCAATAAATTTTTCTTTCCAGTAGGATTGTTTACAATCATTTTTACTTAAAACTTTTGAAATAAAAACGTCTTTATACCAACTAAAGTTTGAAAGTTGTGGACATCTTAAATTAATTAAAACATCTGAAGCTCTTTCTTTATATTGATTATGATCTCCAACAAAATTTTTAGTTATGGTAAAGATTAAAGTATTAACTGCATCTTGTGAAGCTGTTCATTTGTTATTATAACACTTCCATCTGTTTCTCTTTTAATAGCTATCAATATCTTAATTCTATCATCATTATTTAAATAGTGATCCCACCAACCTTTTAATTGCCCAGTAACTACCCAGGAGAGAAAACAACAGTAATATGAAAGCATAAACAATGATAAAATAGATGATAAAGAAGAAAATAGCAAAATAGATATATTCAAAATAAGTTAAAACGGAATATAGAATATGAAAACAAAAACTAGTAAAATCTTACTTGAATAAAAACTTATGTCTTTGATACAAGCTTTGAAAATAAAACTGTCTGAAGAGTTACAAGATTACAAAGTAAAATCTGTCTTTGAAACTAAAAGGTTAGAAGATTATATATGTCTGAAGGGAAGGGTTACAAGATTACAAGAGAGGAAGGATTACAAGAGTCTTTCTAAGGGAGAGGGAGAGAGCTATCTTCTTTCTGGAGTTTGGACCTTAATTTTGAGCTTGAGAATTGGAACCTGAAATTTGAACCTTAAACTTAAGAACTAGAACCTGTCTTCTGTGTTTGGAGTTTGTCCTATTATAGATGAAATAAATCATGGTATGTCTTCGAAAGTAACATGAGTAGGTAAAGTTAACTCAAGTTAATTTGTCGGTGGAAGCTTGTAGAATTCTCATTTGGAAAAGTGCAGTAAAAGTTTTACTATCATGAACAGTAGTCTGTCCGGGAATCTGTCGAGGAGCGCATGCTAGTGAACAGTAATAAAAATCTGTTTGTATCTTTCTAGACTGTCTAAATCTATTTGGAAGCAATTCACGCGTGCTGGTGAATAGTGGAGAGCATTCTGTCTTGCTTGGCCTATCTGTTTGTCGATCTGTATTCGCGTAGTTATCATAATTTAACGAATCAGAGTCAGAGTTGGCTTCATGCTCATGGAGTGCTCCATAATTTTTACGTAGGGTACAGTATACTATAGGAAGAAAGGTAGGAGCACGATTCTTTGTCATTATTCTGTGGTCTTTAGTGATCTTTCTTTTCCCAATGAGCCTTCTTGTTGAAGGTCTTGGTCCATATACAGCTATCCTGTTGGTGTAGCCATATAAATGGAAGTCATTATCTAACTCTTTCTATACATCATAAATCTTGTTGCTCATAAAATTAGACCATTCTTGTGCCAAATCATGTGGATCATCAAGTGATAGATAAGTCTCCTTAGTGTACTAGTAGAAATTGGGGCAACAACTGAAATCACTTATGAGAACCAAAATGTGTGCTGGCCGGGCTTCCATACAGTAACTAGTGTCCCAAGCTAGGAGAGTACTCTAGATAGTAAGCTTCATACAATTAAGTCCTCCAATCTGTGTAGCTGCTTCTTGGATGACTTTAGGAAATAAACTAATCTGAGTGGCAGAAGTTAGGATTAACTTGTTGATAAACCTTGCTTCTAGCATTTCAGATAACCATGAAGGATCACAAATTACTGGATCCTCTGTCTCAATATTGATAAGCAATCCCAGGTAGGGATGTTGCATAAACTCTTTCTATATCTCCAAAGCTTTCATACCATCTGGCTTTATGAGATAGACATGCATCGTCTGCCATGTCTGTCCTAATAAATGCTATAGAGACTAAAACTTAAAAGAGATACATCCATCTGTCATAAGAACTTGTTAGGGCTCTATGAGTTAGTATATTCTGTTGGATTTTAGGGGGTAAGGTTCAATGGCAAGTCTCATTTTTTGCTGAATCTTAGGATGGAGCTTTGAAAAGCTTGTTCCCATAAGATATCTTTTTAGAGACTGTGATTCTGTCTTTGGGGAGCTTGAATCTCCATCTTCCTTGCCAGGGAGTTGACAACCAAGTGCTTCAATAAATGCACTAGTGCTAACAAGATGTAATTCCAAAGCCTTAAGGGTCTTTTGGAATAAGGGTTTTTGTCTAAGGGTGAAGGCAGCTATAAATTATGAAGAAGTAATTTAATATGAAAATGAAGGTCTATAAATTCTTCGTCCTGAAAAGTGAGATCAGTGCGGAGCACTTCTTGCAAATTTTCACTTTTTCCACCACATGAATACATTGCCTCTGCTAGCAACATATCCTGAAGGGATATTCTCTCTATCAAGACGCCTTCATGCTTATCTGAAGTCTTCACTAAAGCCTTTACTTGAATCTTTTGATCACTGGCAATTTCCCATTTTTGAATGTAGATTGGATCATCTGTTAGCCCTATTGATCCAGATTTTAAAATTATGTCTTCTATTTCCATTCATTAAAGAATCCGTTAGGTTATGAAATGTTCTTTAAAAAATAAAATTATACTATCCATTGGATTTAACAAACTTAAGCTTCAATAAAATGTGAATTGAAATGATGTATTTCTCCTCTTAATACAAAAAAACAAGATGATATGGAATTTTTTCCCATTTCTATGTAGAATTTATTGGGTTTCTTTTGGTGCTAGATTTACTTAATTTTTTATTAACATTGTTTTTGATAAGAGAGCATCTATGTTGGTGGAGCCATAAATTTAGCAATATAAATCCACAAAATGCTACTTTATCTATTTTACTTTCTTACTTTACAATACACTCAACATAAATAAATCTATATTTTTAGTTATTTGATTAAAATAATATAAAAAAATTCATTAAAAAGTAGTGTGAACATAACCAAAAGAGATTTTTTTTTTTTTTTTTTATTAAAAAGCAAGGTGAACACAACAATTTAAAAATATTTTTTTTATACATATGAGCTACCGTGCACAACCAAAAATAGTAGTGCACTGTAGCTATGGAAATAAAAAAAATATGGCTTTTGCTCTATCAATATAGCCATATTTTAATATTCGGTGGTGCTAAAAATAACAATATAATTTTTTAGCACTAAGGTCCAATACTAGCGCTAACATTGAAAGTGAAGCAAAATAAGTAAAGAAAAAAAAAAGTTTGTTTTCCAATGAAATGACAGATATGAAAGCCGTAGGATATTTTGCGGAATAGTGTACCGGCACAACTCTAATTTTTGTAGCAAAATAAAAACCTCAATAAAGACAAAATCAGCATAATTCAATATTCAATTTCAATAAAAAGTTTTAATCAGTCACAATGGGTTGTACTTGTACTGTAGTAATCGAAAAAAGAAAGAAACAAGAAAACATTAATTCAAAATTTTGTAGTTGTGTGTTTGTGGATTAGGATCACGTAAGCCTCGTGATGACTCAAATAAAAGTCCAACGCTTCAGAACAAACAGCACCGTCTAAGCCGAAGCCCAAGTTCATCCCCAAGCTGCAGCTCAACTCCAAGCCTGGTCGGAATCTAAAGTACACTTTTTTCCTTTTTATTTTTTATTTATTTTTATATTGGCTTTATTTTGGCTTTTCATTTGGGTCCTTTATGATTCAACTTTTATAAGGGTTCCATTTGTCCAATTTCGTTAGTAATATGACTAATGTTGAGTGTACCTCTTTATATATCTTTTTATATATATATATATATATATTGTTCAAGAAGTTTGTAACTTAGGGGGTGTTTGGACATGTTGTTTTAGTAACGTTATTTGTATTTTTTGAAAATATGTATGGGTGAAAAAGTGTATGAAAATATATGTAATGTTGTTTAAATACTAAAAATTGTTGTTTGAAATATACTACCAAACAACCCTAGCTTTTGTAAAACATCTAAAGTTTAAATCTTCAATTACAAATTAAGAAAGGGGGGGGGGGGATTCACCATAAAACCAAGTTGAGTAATTGTTTTTTTTTTTAATTCATTATGCGGCAATTTGTAAAATCATTCGCGTGTATTTTTAGTAGCATAACATATTTAAAGAATCATATGTCTTATTTAACTAGTGTCTAAGGACTATTTTATTAATCATTGCATAATGGTGTTGATGCCCACTTTTGACAAAGGGCCCAACAATAGAAGAAACTCAACAATATAGAAAATGTGAGAAAAGGAAAATAGTAAGGGAATAAGCCCAGCAAGCTAAAATGGTAGAATTGATGGCTAGCAAGCTCACGACAATAAAAAAGAGGTAAAGATTATGTAAACAGGCCGAGGAAGCCCAAAGAATGAAGTAGCCCATGGGAATAAAAAAAGTAAAGAAGGGGTAAATGAGCTGAGGAAGTTCAAAAAATAAATTAGTAAACTCAATGGGTCAGCCTAAAGGCCAATAAGCTCAAGAAGTAATAAGAGGTAAGGATATGGTAATTGAGTCGAGGAAGCCCAAAGGATCTAGCAAACAGCCTATGGGAGTAAAAGAGGTAAAGAGAAAGTAACGGGTCAAGGAGGCTTGAGGAATGAAATAATGAAATGGGCTAGCACAGTAAGAATGTTGGCTAACAAAACCCAAAAGAGGTAAAGATGTAAAAAGTAGGCTTAGGAAGCCCTGAACAAAAGATTGACAAAGAAGTAGGTTGGCATGATAGGAACGTCAGTGGACAAGTTCACGGGATAACACAAAGTAAAAAGGAGGGTAAAGCTATAACAGGCATGATGAAGTGATATGGCAAGATCAATAGCCAAGAGGCCCACAGACATAAGAAAGAAAAACATGGGCTCGTTAGGAAGATGAAGACCTTTGCCCAAGCAACGCCTAGTCTAAAGAAGGGATAAAAGGGGAACACGAGCCCAAAAGCCCACACTTCCTTTACACCACAAAAGATAAACACCAACCAGAACGTACAGCAGAATCAAACAAACATAGAGGCATCAGAAATGGTGTGAAGGACAGAAAGAAACAAATTTAGATGGAGTGGAATATACACATAGGACCAAGACACCATCTACTTGTATCCAGCCAATACATGAGAGGTGGGCCACGGGTCAATGTATTCAGAGAGTGTGGTTTGGTGGTGGAGGGAAAGAAGGGGTTTATTTTGAGGTTCCCACTCAAACTTCTTTGGGGAGAGATGTCCTGCTGAGATGACATCTTACCCAAAACAAGCAATTTTGTCTAGGAATGGAGAGTGGTGCAACCAGCACATTTAAAGTAATGGTAGTGGTTGAGCAGCCGGTAGGCCAATGGGCAATTTTGGAAGGATACCCGTAAGGAGGCAAATGCAGTTAATGGGTAAAAATGGTAAATCCCACCATGATAGATAGTATAAAAAGCGGTAGTTGTGAACAATAAAGGGGGACAGAAGGAACAAAAAGAAGAAGAGGTAGAACAAGAAAGAAAAGAGAGAAAAGAAAAGAAAATACAAAAACTAGAGAGACATGAGTGGTAGGAATAGAGGCATGTATTAATATACTACCTTTTTTCTCTTTCTCTTGATAGACCCATTTTCTGAGAGATTGAGGATTGGAACTTAAACCATTTAGGCCATTTTTCCAAAGTGCGTAACTTCTGTGATAGAAGCCTTCTTTGAGGTTACTCACATTGGGGATCGGTTCCCTTCTTGGGCTTCCATTTGCTAAGAAGCTAAGCTTACTTTTCTAGCAGATAAGTTTTTCTTTTATGCTTGTTGGGTGATTAATTTACCATTCAGTTATTAAACTATCTGCTATAGCTTTATGTTTACTGTTGTACTATTCTACCATAACTTTATTAGGCCACTTTCCCTTATTTAGGTGTTAATGTTATTTGTTTAGTATCATAGTTATTTTGCCATATCGTATTCTTGCTATAACATTTATAATAGTTATTTCTATTGTGGGCACGCTGTACACTTAATACCTTTGCCAGGACATGTCCATATTGAGATGGCTTGACTTGTGCACTAAGTTTCATTTAGGCCAGCCCTAACTCTCTTACCTTAGGAGGGACCAAAGCCCAACAGTACAAAAAGGCCCACCACAAATGGATTAAATGAGATTCCTTCAAACTAGCTTAGGGCAAAAAAATTGTTCCACAAAACTAAAAAAACTGTCATTGATATTTAACTATTTTATGAAATATTAGCTCTAAAATGAGATTTCATTGATTTAGGTAGAAAAAAATATTATGGAAAGTCAGTAAAAGAATTTACATCAGTTTATGAAAAGTGCTATCTATTTTAACATAAGAACTTACTCTTTTTATTTTACCCAACTACTTTTCAAAACATTCATATAAAATTATTTATTCTAAACTCTATTTAAAAAAAATAAAAAATAATTAATTTTTAAAATTGTTTCTTTCTCTGCACATAACTATCATCCACTCTCTACATTTATCTCGGGAAATGCAAAGAAAGAAAAAAGAAGAAGAAGAAATTCGCAACAATGATACTTATATATATTTGCACAAATATTGTAGCAAAAATGCATTTTGGGGTTGGATTTGGCCTTGATGCCATTTTACAATACTTGATGCCAATGAGATAAAAATAAACGGGTATGGTCAATATAAAAATAAAACCAAAATATACAGGGTCAAAATAAAAATTTTAAAACTTAAAAGGACGAAAATTAAATTAAAGCAAAAGCCAACTTTTAGTTTTAGATTTTAGATTGAACTGTGTGGAAAGTATAAAAGCTAAGCAAAAGTCTATCCCAGTTTGGTGAGATTTTTTTCTCTACTCTTTCATTCCCTCTCTGCTTCACTTTCACAGTTTCTCTCTCTCTCTCTCTCCCCTCAAACTTTCACTAATTTCACAGCAACCCTCGCAACAAATTCAGTTTTCTCAGAAGAACTATGATATACCTTAGTGCATTTAAGGTTCAATGGAGCCTTTTGTTAAGCACTACTACTTGAACTCTCAGTTAAAACTATATGCTTTGAGTTCCAAGTTGTCCTCCTTTGTAAATTATCGGAGCTTTTATTTTTTGGTTACTTGTTATTCTTTTGAATATTCAGCTGGGTTCCTATAATTTGTCGAAATTAAGGTAATATTTGCAAGATCTTTATTTATTTTTGTTTTACTTTCTTGCCCTTTAGTTTTCAGTTCTGTTTAGGCAGTTTGAGTTTATATATCTGTGGTATTTAATACTCTTAATTAGTTACTTAATTGATTTAATAAGTATGTTTCATTGTTATGCAAGTGTGTGATATGTAAATAGTAAAATTTTCATGGAGATCTGGTTGATTTTTCATTTTTATGATTTTTATTTTCTTGTTTGTGGTTGAGATGTACAAAATTACAGTTTTGATATTTGAACTAAAAACATAATGATGTAGGGACTAAGGAAATTCTTAGGTAACATTTAACTTGATTATAGAAGTAAAATGGGGAAGGCATTTTTCTAGGTGAAGTTTGGATTTATTTTTATTTTTATTCTTCCATTTTCTGTTTGTTGGATTAGAAAAACTAAATTTTCCTGAAGAGACTTATTTGGATGTTCTTTGCTTAACAATTTGCAGAGCATTAATGTTGATTAGAGTTACTGTGTTAGTGAGGGTAGAAATCTACTGGGAACTATGTGCTTGTTAGCGTGACAATAAATTTTAGCATAATGGGGCATTGCCATGAAAGTGGTGCCAATGTTGGTCCAATGGAGATAACTAACCTTTTATTTTTATTTTTAAAATTTTGAGTTAATTTCTGAATATCAGAGCATTGCATGGTTAGCAGAGTTGTTTGAGTTTATTACTAAATTATACGTTTTCTATTTGACCTGATTTATGTGTATGCATGTTTTTGAGTGGCAGAAAAATGTTTTACACCTTTTCAGCTGACCAGATAGTAAATAAAAGACATCATAATTTTCAAGTTTATCATTGTTAATCATACCCATAGAACCTATAATCTAAAATAGGACGACGGCTAAGAGATTGGAGAACTATACGAAATGATTGCACCATGTACAATCTACATGGGTAAAATCATGATAATTTCTATTTTCACTGCGAAGTGTGTTCACCATCACTTGTGATTCTGTAACGAATCTTCTTGTTCCAGGTGAAAACTGCCTTATATCCAAAATTTAAGTATATGTGCCAACATTTTGACCTCAGTATAGTCAAACCTTATCTTCGGTCGGCGAATACCTGAGCTATCTGAGAAGATATGGTCAGCTTGCATTCAGCTGATATGAAGACTATACAGGTTCTGTTGATAGACTACTTCACAATTTTCCTCTTTGGAACTAGCATGCAAATCTCTTTCTTATTTTTTCTTTAGAGTTTCTTCTTTTGTCTAGTTTTGATTTGTCAATTTGCCATGCAATCATATTGCTAAAACCTGAACTTCACCACACAACATTCCAAACCCCAACCTCAAATCATCACCCCCCCCCCCCCCCCTTTCTTTTTGTACTGCATTCCCAAATGTAAGATTCACTACATGTTTGTTCAGATCATGTTTTAAAATTATGTTAGTACCATTTCACTTCTAACAAGTGATGCACACATTTTTAACCACAGATAGACATCCATGAGACTTATTTATGATACATTGTAGCGAAGGATTTGATGTTGCTATAGAATTGATTTTTTTTATTTTTATGTATCGTGTATCATACAATACATGAATGCTCTATCTATCAAATTCATAAAAAATTATAAAGGAAAATAACAACTACCTCCCTTGAGGTTTCAAGAAATGACACTCACCCTCAACCTTTTATAAAAAAGACACCACCCCCCCCCCCCCCCCCCCCCGCGGGCCCCTCCCTTTGCAGTTTGTGATAAACCAAAACCAAAGAGATTAGTCCTGACCTTCTATTGTCAACAAAAAAATTCCTTTTTTTTTACTATAAAGATTATAACCATTGACCACAGAGAGCTTCCAATGATTGAAAGCCTTTGCCACCCTGAATCTTTTCTGCTCCTTTGGAAACTTCACCACATTAGAATTAGCTTCCACCTCTTCCTCTTCAATTGAATTGTAATTCATGTGGATCCTGATGTGACTACCTAAGGCCTTCCCATATTGGTACCTCTTATTGCAGAACTTGCACACATATTGCTTCTTTTGCTCTTTTCATTCGATTAGTTTGACCAGTCAAATAAAAAAGAACTTGATATAAAAAAAAAAAAAAAGAAAACATAAAAAGGAAACTAAGTCTTACCTCAAATCTGCAAGAATGCTACATTCCACGATATTGTTCCACCAAGAACACCAAAATGACGAAGCATAGGAAGTGAGAAGCCCAACCAGATGGGGAAGTTCAGCAACATATCAAACCCACATAAAGGAACTTATAAAAAAAAAAAAAAAAAATCAAACCCACATAAAGGGTCCTTTAAAATCCATTTTCATTCCATGTACTCTCTCCCCCTCTTGAATGTTAATGATTTAATGCATTTGAAAAGATAGTTCAAAATGGGTTGCTAATGATGGTTTGGCCAACTCCCTTCCCTTTTGCTTTGTTCAAAATGACTTTTTATGTGTTTCTGATGAAATATAAATTTAGTTCCACAATAACTCAATCTACACTTCAAATTTCAAAGTCTCTCTTAGAGTTAAAAAAAAAAAGGTATTAATAAGCGAAAGAAAAGGTTCTTTATCCTCTCCCATTCATCCACATCTGAAGAGAAGAAATTGGTGGATTGCCAAGTTCATTTTGCGTTATTGAACATACACAAAGTGATGTAGGACAAGGGGGAACAACAAAATCTGATTTAGAACACCAGGGGCAGATCCGGTATAGCTTGGGTTTTGAAGAATTAGAGTTAGGTTTTGGTGGGGAATAGACTAGAAATAATAGGGAATATAGGTTTTAAAAAGGGGACAAGGATTAGTAGGGTTTGGGAATGAAAACAAAGGCGAAAATCAAGATTTGGGTTGATGTAAACAGTGATGTGAACAGTAATTGTGAATAGTAAAATTAAAGAAAATAGATAAATTCTAGGCACCACACATAGGCTTCCTAAGCATCACACCTAGGGTTCCTTGGCATCACACTTCGGAGAAGGTTGCATCACACAAACCATAAAAGAAAGCTTCATAGGTCTTAAATTTAGAAAACATTAATCATTAACCAACTCAATAGAAAGTACTACAACTCTTTAAATGGAAAACTAATACCTAATCCTAGTTGAACTAAGATTTCTTAAAACCCTAATAAGACTAGGACTTGGACTCCTTAGGCTTCTACTACTAAGCCTGACTTAATAACCAAACTTAAAATAAAACTAAAGTTAGGCCCAGTGGACTATAGCACAACCCATTCCTGAATATTAGGAAATTACAGAATTTCCCTTCATACATAAAATAAAATAAAATATAATAAATCCTTCTCATTGCCTCCTGCATCACAAAGGCTAGAGCCATACCCTGATCTATGACTAGATATTAATATACATTGTTATGAAAACATTATATTCAATTAATAATTTATTTTATAATCATTTATGCAATTATATATAACAAATCTTACTAAATAAGGTAATTGGAAATATATATATATATATATATATATAAAACATCTACATTCAAATTATTTACACTTTAAAAGTAATAATATATAATGTAGAATGATATTCTTTTTCTTTCTCATTAGATTCAACATTGTGTCCAATAATCTTCATCTCCATAATCCAAATCAATGTTAGCATCGTTTTTGTAATATTTAAACATCATCTCCATCATTGATAGCCTATTCTCCTTAGAAACAAATTAAAAGCTATATTATTTAGTTGGTGGGCTCCACAATCTGGTTCAATCTCATAATTTTGCATGCATATTAGAAGATTCATATATTGTGTATTAAAAGCTATATTATTTAGTTGGTGGGCTTCACAATCTGGTTCAATCTCATAATTTTGCATGCATATTAGAAGATTCATATATCGTGTATCATCTAATATTAATTACCATGGGTGCTACCATATTTGTGTTATATTCCAAAATGACTTGCGTTTCTAGGTTGGTTTTGATAACATTTGTTGGCTCTAATACCATTTGTCACTTGGGAAAGTGGCAACTACATTTGTGCCATACCTTAAAAGGGCTAGCCACAATTGAAGCTATCTGTAATTGCGTATATAACCCAAATCAACCTAGTATATGCTTGGAGTAAGACTCATTACATTGCACAATTTATTGCAAATCCACACAATCTGGGTGCTTCAATAACCATGTGGAGCACACGCATGATTTGGTGCTCCTTTTGTTACTAGATGTGGTTGATATAAAATTATTTTCAAACCTTAGTTTGTTGTTTTGCTCTTGTATACTAGGGCTTTCTCCTTTTATGTTCGATAGAACTTTATTACATACAAAAGAAAATATATGGTAAATGGACTACATAATAACTTAGATGAGTTGGATATTAATCATAAGGTTTTATTAATATATTTGCAAAATTCAATTAAGGCGGATGCTTTTTGCGCATACTTATAATGGTTGGTCAGAAATTATGGCAAGCAGTTTTTACTTACTAATTCTGGGAAAGTAAACGCAATAAACTTCATCTTGCAAAAATCAAAATAGAGAACTTTGCTTTTCAACCCCAATAGTGGTGCGTGTCTGTTCCTTAGGTTTTATTAGTAGTAGCACTCGAGATATCTTGTCACTAAAATGAAAAGTACTTCTATGGATCCACAGAGCACGCAAGAAATACAAGCTTCAACGCAAGTCTCTCACGAGTCCCAAGTTGACCAACTGAATCACACAACTGAGGCTCCTGTAACAGATTCAGGTTCAGTATCTGCTTCAAGCAATGATAGCAAAAAAGTTTCTCGCCAAGATATTGAACTTGTAAGACAATTCATTCCCAGTTACATATATCTGTTTTTTTCTTTTCATATTTTTGTCTATTCAAATTATCTTTGAAATGGATCTCAACTAATCTATTTCTCATCTTTGTGTTGATAAATTCTGCAAATGGCCGTTGTAGGTTCAGAATCTAATAGAGCGGTGTCTACAATTATATATGAACAGAGATGAGGTGGTTAAAACCCTTTTGAATCGTGCAAGGATAGATCCTGGATTTACAACTCTGGGTAGGCAGCATGAATCCTCTCTACAAGTCTGTGACTTGTTTTTTATATGTTATATTAATAATTTGTTATTATAGCAGTATTTGGTTATAAAAAATTATCATAATCAAGGATTTTCGATTTGTTATCTTCAGTGGAAGAGCTATAATTTTTTTTTGGGTTGCTCCTACATTTAAAAAATAATAATAATAATAATAATAATAATTATTATTATTATTATTATAAAAATTATTATTATTATTATTATTATAAAAATAAGTGGGGTGTGAGTTAATGAATTGGAAAATTGGTAATATTGTTATGACAAAAAATTAGAAATTTTGTTCTCACTTTATGGCTTTATTTTTTGAAATAAGAATCTGACCTACAAAGTAATTAAAAAGTATTATCATTATTTTTACATCTTAAGCAGCACCATAGTCACTTCAGTACTATGTCAATTCACTTAAGAAACACCTTTATGTCAATTTTTATCGCTTTATGTCAGATTTTTTACCAATTTTATAGGGTGTAACTGTAAATCCAATAAAGCTAACTTTTTGAATTTCACTTGTCACTTCAGTACTATTTTCAGTCATCTTATCAATTCATACAAATTTTTTATTAGGTGGACCCCACAATAAATCATCATCCCTTTAATCATTATCTATTTCATTCAGTATGGCAGAAGTTGGAAGAAGAAAATGCTGATTTCTTCAGGGCCTATTACATACGGCTAAAATTGAAAAAACAAATTCTCCTCTTCAACCATCTGCTTGAGCATCAGTATCACCTGATGAAGTATCCTGTACCTCCAAAGGTTCCTTTGGCCCCTATACAGAATGGGATACATCCCATGCCCGGTAAGTTCTTACCTTACAGTGATATGGTTGTTTAAGAGCACAAATTACCTTGTTATATTAATGCAAGAGTAAACAGTGATTTTTCAGAAGCTATTTCTGCATTTCCACTTACTAATGGAATCTAAGTTGATGACTATCTAATGACATTTCCTTAAATAAGTTTGTTGTAAGATGCTTTTGTTAATTCTTATCCTCTGCATGCTATTTTTGAAAACATAATTCCTGTCAGGAAACATTGTATTGTAGTGTCTGCTTTCCTTTATTTTTTCCCCTTGAATCTCTGGTTGATAAACAGGAATTGCTATTGGGGTTTCTTTTTGCTTCAATAGAGTTTTGGGTAAAAACTTACTTTGCCCTTGAAAATGTGGTTCCTTGACAGTGGTGGCTAAAGGTTCTGATCAAGACCAAGAGTCAACTGTAATATGTTATGTGGTATTCTTGTATTATTGTTGTCATAGTTATTCAACACCACTTGTTTGCAGTGCAGTTAATAACTTGCCTATGGGATACCCCGTACTACAGCAACCTTCATTTCCAGCAGCTGCTCAACCCCATCTGGATCCAATGGGTTGTGGAATATCAAGCTGTCATGTGGTTAATGGAGTCCCTGCACCGAGCAATTTTCATCCCATTCGGATGAATTCTGGGAATGAGTGAGAACTTCGAGCTTCATGACAATTCATCATTGATTACCTATTCAATTAACAGTACTTTTTATCATTGGTCTATGTATTTCAATTTATTTGTGTTCCTTGTCTATGAATATTATTACATCAATTCTATGAAATTTCTAATGGTTTGATTAATAAACTATGAGTTGCATGTTCATGCAATGATGAGTTTGTGTGAGTTTTTTCAGGGAAAATAGACATGTTTGGAGTACATATCCCATTTTGATGTTAAGTTTTTAGCTGAAACAACAACCCAATTAAAAAGGTTTCTCACTTCCGTTTAAAATTACATTGGTCACGAACATATTGTGCTTGGATGATATTGGCCTGTCCATGATCAAATCTTATTAGACAATGAAGACTTAATCTCAATCTTCCTTCTTTCTAGATAAGCATTTTGCATGATATAAGTTCCACTAATGGTAGCTGCTTTTGTCCTTGTTGCAGTATGGTGATGGAGAACAGTGCTGCTGATGTGGCTCCTATTATTCCACCAAACAGCACCATGTCATCCATGTCAGAGATGCCTGTGAGTCCTGGATCAGTGGCATCCAGTGGCCATTTCCCCTTTACTGCATCAGAAATATCAGGAATGGGGGTAGAAACATCGGCACTTGATACAGCATTTACATCAGATGTGGCAACTTCAGTAGGATTGCAACTAGCACCAGATGGCCCTGGAAATTCCAGGTCACTAGATCAGATTCAGTGGAATTTCAGTCTATCAGATCTAACAGCAGATTTGTCGAACTTAGGAGGTAATTTGTAGTTCATCTTTATTAGCTGAGAGATAATATCTTGTGGAAAAATTCCAATGGTTGAATGTATTACTGCTATAGTAGATATTTATATCTTTTAATGGTTGCACACACAAGGTGCAAAGAATATTCATATAAATAAATAAAATTAATAAAAAAGAGGAATGCAATGAAGTTTCTCGATAAAAAAAACAGGTTTACATATTAAAATGTAGAGGTTCTTGAATTAATATGAACTAGTGGTTACTCTCTTCCTTTTCTGAGTAGCATAAAGTCATTTTGCTATTAATTGAGACAAAATTTTGCACGGTTCTTCTGGCTACTTGGTAATTATGTAACTTCTTTCAAATCACATAATGTCATGCAAACTCCAGATTGCACCTATTAATGCTAATTGATTTTGTTAGGCTTGAATGATTGTGATTGATGCTGATTGAAATTGATTGATGCTATTAGTTAGGATAAAGTATCGATTGTCCCAAAAACTTAAACTACTGATTGATGCAATTAGAGAAATTTGATTGCTATTTGATTTTTATTTTAATATGTGATGTAATTTCATTTTGAAAATTTTTTCTTTCCATGATTGGTGTAATTAGGGATCTTGTTTTAAAGGGCCAAACATTTACTGTTGTTGAAAGTTGATTATGGATTTATAAAATTATGGTTAGAAGTTTTCTTCTAGTGCTTGGTGTTGTATCCAAGCTACCCTAGGTGGTGATTTTTTGGTTTTCATCTCATGATGTTGATTCCAAGCAAGCCTTTGGTGATAATTTTTGAGTTTTATCCCTTTATTTTGTTCTCTCTTCACACCCCCCCCCACCCCACCTCTCCCCCACCCAAAAAAAAAAAAAAAAAAAAAAAGTTCCACATGAAAGTTTATTGTCTTGCATCAGTTTTTGTGTCATAGCAAACATTGACCCATCAACAACTGCCTCCCCAACACCAACAGCCAAGACACAATAGCTGACAACAATTGACCCATTTTGTTATGATCCTAGTTGCTTAAGTGTAAACTTAAACATTTGTATATAAACTCTTGGACACTCCTCTTGCAAGTTGGTTTTCAAGGGTGAGTTCTATCCATGAGTTTGTAACATTTGGTATTAGAGCCAACCACCACCCCAAGTAATTGGATGTAGCTTATTGAGTATGAGATCAAATGAGTTGTGGCTTTATGGTTGGATCCTAGAGAGTGAAACCTAGAGGCTAGATTAAAATTACTGATAGGTGAGTAAAACCACCAAAAAAGAGAAAGGGCTACCATTGGGTTAATGTCGAGTGAGCCGTCGTGGACGTTGGTTGCGGAGTATGATGGTATGTTATGATCCTAGTGTCCCACATTGCTTAAGTGTAAACTTAAATATGTGTATATAAGTTCTTGGGCACCCTCCACTTGCAAGCCAGTTTTCAAAGGTGAGTTCTATCCATGGGTTTGTAACACATTTCCACACCTTTGATCAACTCCACAGCCTCTGTGAGGCACCCAAATTAACCCATCATAGCCACCTTGACTTGGCCACCCTCTTACTGAAAACCACAGATTAGAAGTACTTGGGAATACTCTTAATATTCACTCCATACACACCAATTGGGCTAACCTTTTGGGCGATTCCAATTAGGTTTTAGTATGTAGCCTGGAGTGGGAGCAAAAGGAAACAAATAAGATACTAGCTCTAATGGGTTTTGGGCTTTTCTGTCAACTCTTGAAAAGCCTAAAATTACCATTAATTATATTTAATACCACAATATAAATATTATTGCACTCTAGGCCTTATTAATAAATTATATTCGAAAACTTTATTATACATACAGCTCCTTAATAAAATATTTGTAGTAATACCAAGTCGTGAATGTTGATTGCCACTTTGAAGATCATTACATCTTAATCCTTGAGTACCCGGTTTAATTTTTTAAATTATTCATCATATATTTATGAAATCCAATTTTATAAATATATACTTTAGTCACTCCTTACTAAAGTGATTAGGCCTAATATTCTAAATAACCAAACTCATTAAATTTATCTCAAGAGAATATTTTATATCTCCGTTAAGAGATTATGAATTTCATCTTGAGAATATATGTTTCTTCAATACTAAATGTGGCTGTCCAACATACTGAAGTTTTGATCGTAATTTTAGATCTCACTCTTGATATATCAAAGCAACTTACAAATCATGATCAGGTTCATTATTCTCTCAGGATTAAGAGTTGATATAAATAGAAGTTGTGAGATTTATTATTCATTTGACAGTTGTTAGTAGAATAATAAATCTCACTGCGGTCCATTTTAATATGTCTTAACACTTAAAACATATCAACTAAAAGTCTCCACTTCCATGATCAAGACAAATCATTTTAGTTGATATGTTATAGTTTTCGTAGATGAAATGTCTAATTTTATTACCGACTACGAATTAAAATTCTAAGTTTACAAAGAACTTATGACTTATATTTTATGTGACTAAATCACATACTATGCATCTAATGGACTTTATGACAATGTCCAAATATTCATGTTACCATTATTTTAGATAATAATAAAACAACTTTGTTAATCACAACATAATGTCATACATAGCATCATACAATAGGATTTAAAAGGCACATATCCTAACAGTTTTGACCACTCAAAGTGACCCCAATCCATTCATGGATCCAAACCCATTTGCACCAGCTACCATTGAGCCAGACAGCTCCAATTGCTGTTGAGTTTGATCGCTGCTATTGTTACAACCTGCACAGGCTGCTGACCTCACCCTTTTGTCCTCATACATGTTGCCAATGCCTCGCTAGGAAATCTGGCTTCTTGTACTGCTGCAAACACCCTCACTGGAGAGCCACTTTGCTTATCACTACTATATCCTGCCGAAATTTCCTATTACAGGTACATGTCTTGAAGTCACAAACTCAAAGATACTCGGTTTTCTATAGCTAAAGACCTAATCCATTATTTAAAAAAAAAGTCAAGCAGCCCAGTTAGCCCATTGCGTGATCCAATCCATACAAATATCCAAGTCCTTGAATCCACCCTACCTATTTAAAAAAAAAAAAAAAAAAGTACGAGCCCAAGCATGTGCCAGTGGTGTCTTTAAGTCGCACTCAATTAGAGGCCTATGACCCATCTAGTGTTACCATGAGCTACACTTGGCAAGGTCCAGTTTCTCCTAGACAGGAAAATTGGTGCAGGCATTAGATTGGACTGATTAATTTTTTGGATTTCATTAATTCTGATTGATGCTATTAGAGAGATTTGATTGCTATTTTGTTTTTTATTTCCATATACACTGTAATCTCAATGAGTATTTTTTTTCCCCTCATGCTTGATGTAATTTGGGGACTCTATTTAAAGGGCCCAAAATTCACTATTGTATACAATTGATCAGGGATGCATAAGATTTGGGTTGGAAGCTTTCTTCCAGTGCTTGGTGGTGATTATTAGGTTCCTATCCTTCTCCCATGCTTGGTGCTGATTCCAATAAACCCTAGCTGCTGATTCTCATGTTCTATTTTTCTGTTTTCATTGCTCGATACTGATTACAAGAGAACTCTGGGTGCTGATTCTTAAGTTCTATCCCTTTTCTTTATTTTATTTTTCCCCAAACAAATGTTATCCTTTGGCCTTGAGAGTTCATTGTCCTGCATCATATAGATTTTGTTATTATGGCAAGAAACCTTTCAGAACTTTTAACATGTCATAAAGGACTTTGGATGGAGAAATTTTCATATCGATTTCAATACTGCATAGCATTTATGTCAAAACCTGTTCCAGACATGCTCTTGCTAATGTTCAAAATTCTTTTGCAGATTTAGGAGCCTTGGGAAATTACCCTGGTTCCCCCTTTTTGCCCTCGGACTCAGAAATTTTGCTTGATTCTCCTGAGCAAGAGGATATAGGTAATGAAAATTGCAGATATTGTTTTTTATTCTGGTGATTAGTAATGGGAGAGCACGATGCAAAGTATACATTTCAACAACACAGACACCTAATTGATAATCAGCTAGAACTTGAGCATTACATAAAGGTGATTTAATTCATTAAAATATCCATTGGCTGTCCACGCAAGGAAAGGATAGCTCTTTTATCGTAGTATCAAGTGTCAACATGGTTTGACCAGACCTGGCTTGCATTTAGGTCAAGGTTGATGTACTTTTAATTACAAATAAATTCTATATCTGAGTACCTCACATACTCTTTCAAGTTCTGTTTATGAGCAGTACCGCATATCAATTATTTAATGGGATCAAGTGTACCCTGAGTTCCAATAATTTCCATAATTAAAATTTGGATGTGTTTCATGTGTTGCTGGTCATATGCTAATTGCTTTACCTCATTTCAGTGGAGGAGTTCTTTGTTGATTCTGTACCTGGACCACCATGCTCTCAATCAGATGAAGAGAAATCCTAGAGGTGAGGCACAACCCGTTTCAATTGAAATTACTAGGATAGGATAAAGTCAGGTCAATAAATAAACATTTGCCATCCATTTACTTGGCATTTTGGGAGGTTTCTCAAATTTGAACATTTTAGTTGGCTAGTTTATGACGCATTAGCGTGCAATACAAGTTATAACGTTCTTGTACTATCTTATCAAGTAACTTTTATTATCTAAAAGCCGAGGACCGTATTTGTTTGTAATCTTATATTTGGTTACTTTCATGGGAACATTGCTCGTTATACAATGTGACAATTTCCTATGTTCAATTTCTACGTGACAAACCAACTAGACAATGGATGGATTTCTTATAGTCAACATACATATGCTGTGCTGTCTGCTTTTAGTTATTGTTTGCAGTGGAGTTAATATTGACAGACACAGAGAATGATGTAAGCAATTGATTAATTTTATTTCGTACCTGTGCAAAGCTTGGTAAATAGTTTGATCTTTTTGGGAAGAACATAAAAGAAAGGGAGTTGTGGGGTGGCGGAAGGTACGTGCCTTGTTTGGTCCTATGCTAATTACCTAAAATTTCTTGTATTCCTCTCAATCTCAAAAAGAGGTGAGTGCAGTGTGGTTCGGTCTGTCTTGCCCCCCGTTTTTTAGACCGAACTGCAATATGCAACAATCTATATTAAAAAAAGAAAAAAGAAGAAAAAGAAACCATTCACTGAAACTGACCAATCAAGCCGAAAGCCCGAAAGTGAAACCCTGCATCAGATCAGGTAAGTGTGAATCGGTTTTGGACTTGATAAATTTTGTTTGGGGCTTAAATGAACAAGCGAAGAGAATGAAATAACATAGAAAAGATAGGAACTCAGCTTTATGATTTGTGAATATGCATATCATATTCATGACTATGTCATGAGCGTCGCTACCGGTAGATACAATCCCAGTGTATAGAAGTGAGGGAAGACCTTCGTATCTGCTCCATTTTCATACAAACAAGAGAGAGAATTAATAATTTAATAAGAAAATATAAAGCAGAGGAAGAGAATGGAGACTAAACAGAACTATTGCTTCTTCTCGAGCTTGAAGTTAAAGCTCTCGACTGTGCGACCTCTCTGGAACCCAGGAATTCAACACCATTCCATAAACTCATAATAAACTTCAGACATGTGGCTACATATGCAATTGGAGGCGGTGCATGAGGTAAAGTGTACTAGTTAGATTGTTCATTTTAATCTGCACTTTTACTGATTACCACAAAAAAGAAAAAGAAAAGAGAGGAGACAATCCCTAGAGATTACACTACAATTCTAGGGCATCTGATGCTATCTATATAGTGTAGTGTCGAAAAGGTCTCTACAAAGTACTTCCACATAAAGATTGATTGTGAAAATTGGTTTCAGAAAGATCTTACAAATAATTATTCCATTGTTGGAATGAAGAAAACTAAAAACAAACAAAGCCCACATAAAAAAGAACATCAATGATCTATATGTGGTTCAACAATAGTCAATGTTCTTGAGTAGTAAAGGATGAATTCACTATATCAAAGGAGAAATTACAAGATGCTTGCATACTCAAAGAGCAATCACAAATAACAAAATCTTTTTAAGGCTATGTCAATCTAATTAAAAGTATTTCTATATATGGGAGAACCCCTGGACCTAAGTGACAAAATCCTTTGCATTATTATTTATTGAAAGGATTTCAATGCTTAATCTTTGGTGGATATGGAATAATTTTTTTAGTGGGCAAAAAATCCGAAATTACTTCTTTAATTTTTTTATTAAAAAAAAGTAAGAATAGGCCTTCCTTCCATTTCATTAAAAAAATAAAAAATAAAATTAAGATTTTGAGACAATTTCTAACAAATCTCTTACTCAAATTCCACCTAGCAATCTTTCTAATCAAATCTAATTAGGAATTTCATCTAAGGACATTTATATTACATTATACTTGCAGTGTAAATTTACATTGTAGACACAAAAAGTCGCAAATGTTGTAAAAAATTGCAAAAAGTGTACAATATTTACCACTTTTTGCAAACATGTACAACATTTGCAACTTTTTGTGTCTATAATCTAAATTTAAATTACAATTATAATGTAAGATGAGAATTTCCCGTCACCTTAATACAAAACACAAGAGTCACAAATTTCCACCTTGGCAAAATTTGTAGACCACCAAATTTCATCAAATTCCCCTCTATTCCTAGGCATGAATTGAGCCACCAATTACAAGTTCTAAAAAAAATATCCCCCTCAGTGAGACTTATCTCATGTCACAACTGTTGGGTGTAGCTCAATTACCAAACAAAGTGCAAATTACACTAAGCTATCTCCAAATGCACCAATAGGCACAATAGAAGATGGTGCAAAACCCAATTAGAGCACAACAGAACAAAGTGCATATTACTGTGGATGCAAGTGCCTGCAACGAGTGGTTTCCTCATGGAAAGTACGCCTTGGCCTAGGGTGGACCATGGCGAAGGTGTAAATAGAGTCGCTACCTAGATTAGGTCTAAGAACCATAAATATAGCGTCTTTGTGGAAGGACTGATCTTTAACAGAGCCACGTGTCCGGAGTTTAGGTATAGGGATGAGAATCTATAAGGCATCCAACCCCACCCGACTTGTAGGTTGGCCTCCACTCATTGTGTTCCAAATCTTAATCTCATTAAAGGGTCTTTTAATATGTTATTCTAAACTCTCTCTCTCTCTCTCTCACACACACACACACAAGGGCTATACAAGGGCTAAAAAAAAAAAGAAAAGTGAATCTAAGTTTTTGAACATGTGTGCGTGCGCATACATAGGGTATATGTGCGCATTCCAACTATATGCGTACGCACACTTTGAGTACACATACATATGCATAGAGCATGCGTACACATACATGCCCAGAAACTCAAACCTTGCTACACAAAACAGAAAACACAATAAAACAAGAATCTAACAACCTATCGTGAACCTAAACTATCACGAACATATTAAAGAAAATAAAACGTAAAAATAAACCACAAAACAAAGAAAAGTGAAGAGCTAAAGTTTGAACCTATATCTTAACACAAGAACTCTCTAGAGCTTGATTTGACCATTCCCTTTAGTTATTCTAATCAACAACAAAACCAGAAGTTTAGTAAGCTTTAGAACTCAAAGGCCAAGAACAAAATTGGTCCCAAAAAATTAAAACTTGACTTGAGAATGTTTTGTGAAAAACTCCCTCTTTGATTCACTATTTTATATTTAATCTTGTATTATTTCATCCTCGTTTGAAAAAGTGCATTTTATGGCTTTTTATAGTAGTAAAATAGGGGTGTGGGGCGGCTTCCAGATGATGTGGGATTCGCTCTACACAAATTTATGTCCAAAAAAGCTTTCCTTTCATAGTTTCTAGAACCTTAGATGTGTGCTCATACTAAGGGTATGCATGTGCATACCCAAAGTATGTGTATGCATGCTTCAAGTGTGCATATGCATGTGCGCATACGCGTGTTTGCGTATGCACACTTAGGGTATCCTGTAGCCTTTCTTTTCTAAAAGTAGTTTTATTCTTCCATAAATAATTCTTCAAGTCAAGATTTTACAAGATTAAGCCCTAAATCAACCTTGGGCCTCAGAGTAATGTTGTCATTAGAAAACGGGGGCTCAAGTCATAAGGGGTACAAAATGAGGTATTTACAATACCCTAAGTCACCTCCAAATACATCAATATGTACCAAATGTAAAGGTGCTCAATTCAGGTAGTGCAATTCAACTACCCATGTCAATGTCGTTGCTAGTTGGGCCTTTGCTTGTAATGTAATCACCTTCCATCACTTTTATCCCTTCGTCTATGTTGGGTGGCCTGTAAGCCTATAACATATGGATAGTGTTTGTCTTTTTTTTTTTTTTTTTTTTTTTGGGTTAAATAAACATTTGTATTTTCATGGTTTTGTTTTTATATCTATAAACTAGTTGATAACTTATGCATTGCACAAAAAAGTTTAATAAAATATAATTTTTTGTTTTTCATGCTTTGATTAAATCCAAAATTCAATAATTGTGGTAATTATTAATAATTATTTATTTATGATTGTGTTTACATATTGAACTATATACACTACTCTTTATAAAACTTATAATTTGGGAAGAGCTTTTTTTTTTTTTTTATAATTTTTTTTTTTTTTAAAATTTTTTATGTTCGTACACCTTAGACACGTGTCTTGATACTATTAGACATCATCAAGTCTGGGCTTTTTGCTAAGATGGAATTTGGGTCTGATACCTTCGCAAAATGGGCTTTTAGGGTCCTATTCTGCCGCACCAGTACGTGCACCAATCCAGTCCAAAGAGCACTGCTGAGAAATGGGCTTGTTCTCCACTTTCTGTGGATGGGGCATTACTCTACTTTCTGCTGAGATTTACTCCACTTTCTGCTGAAGGAATACTACTTGTTCACTTCATGTAGAATGATGCATTACTCCATTTTCTGCTGAAGGAAGATTACTTATTCACTTTCTAAAGGATGAGGCATTACTCTACTTTCTGCAAAAGGAATGTTACTTCTCCACTTTCTGCAGGATGAGTGTTACTCTACTTTCTCTACTATTACAAGTTTGCACACAAAAACATTAAAGTCCAAAGAAAGTTCTCATCAAGTAGATGTTAGTTCACAACATGTTAGTGCACATTGTGGACACAACGGGGGAGTCGTCACCTAGTTTTTGCAATGGTCTAGGAACCATATATATAGCATCCTCTCGAGTAAGGACCTTTCTGATCTTACTACTAGAGATATGAGTTCGGAGTTTAGGTATGGTTTTGGGAAGGTGTTAGGCACCCAAAACCGCCCAACCCTAGGGTTGGCTTCCTCTCATTGTATCTTATGTCTTAACCCTATTAAAGCTTTTCAAGCGTGATTTTTGACTGTTCCCCTTAGTTAAATTTATTCACAATCAATAAGAAACATGATTAGTAATATTAAACTCAAAGATCAAGGCTAGAAAAGGCCCTAATCAAAAGAAAATTGACTTGAGGATGTTTTTTTTGAAATACTCCCTCTTTGATTTGCTATTTCTAGTGAATCTTTTGTTTTCCCTTTGGATTTCTGTGTTTCATTGAAAGGGTACCATATATGGCTTCTAGGCGATGTGGAATTCATTCCAAACCTTAGCATTAATACAAAAAACTTACATTTTTTATGTCTCTGGAACCCTACATGCATGCGCAAGATCGTGCTTGTGTGTGCATGCATAATTGCTGTGTGCGCAAGTTGATTCTTACGTAGGTATGCTGAGGGCTTCCTTGGGCTTATTTTTCTAAAACTAGATTTATCTACTCATTAAAAGGTTTTTTTTTTTTTTCATTTTAACATTTCTCAAGTCAATTTAACATCTGATTGGGTCCTAAACCAACCTTGGGTCTTAAAATTTCAGCATCATTGGGGTATGGGGGCCTGAATCGTAAGGGGTACAAAATGCGGTGTTTACAAATGCCCCTCTTTTGATTCATGAGCTTCGCTAATGGAATCAAAAGAATAAGAGACAAAACATTTTGTTTCGACATACGGCTTAGGCCCAACCCATGCACACGACACACATCACGCATGCATGAGGCGGGGCGCAACTTTGAAGAGTTGCGTGGGATTCATATGTCCGAATTCCTACCTTTGTTGCTCAGGAAACATGCAACAATAGGTTCACTATCTCAGAACTTGTATTGTCTATTACAAGTAAAAGGCGAGTGACTCACTATCCTAGAGTCACTTAAAAAAGAAAAACAAGTAAGGCCAACAGTCGCATTTAAGGCTCTTGCCTCAAACTTCTTCGGATGGTACTTGTCTTCTCTCTCCATCTCTAGTTGTTCTGGTGAGGCTCTTGCGTTGGGGGTGACCTTGGTTTCTATCTCTGTCTCTACCTCTTCCTCTATGCTTGCATATTCAATTCCTAAAGGATATGTGCACAAGCTCTGTATGATGTACTTGCATGTTCAATTCCTGGAGGATATATGCACGAGTTCTGTATTATGTGCTTGTATGTTCAATTCTCGAAGGATATGTGCACAATTTCTATATTCTAACTTTTCTTAACTAGTGTGTGGCCTGTGCCTACATAGTCAATTCCCATAGGATATATGCAAAAGTTCTATGTTGTATAGGATTTGTGCTTGCATATTCAATCCCTCGGGATATGTGCACAAGTTCTATGTTTTCCTTTTTGATTTGCATAGGGGTTCGTGCTTACATGTTCAATTCCCATAGGATATGTGCATAAATTCTGACTTGCTTGAATATTTTGGATGAAAGATCCACTGCAGATGCTAAAGGATTCACCGGGGAGTATAAGTTTATTGAGAAGTGTTTTGGTGATGATTTTGACCTACCATGAAGTCTTGATGGTGTATGGTCCACTGGGAGGGAGTAGCTTATTAAGGATTTCTTGATGGTGTGTTGCTCACTGGGGAAACTTTCCTTTACTGGGGAAAAATTATCTTCTTCTTTCTTATGACTCACTGGGGATTGATGTTGACTCCACCCTCAAGGGGGTTTTATTAGCTCCTTTGGGGAAGTTTCATTTTTTAACTCTCAAGGGGGCTGCTTCTATGTCTTGGACCTTTGGGGAGTCCTCTTATGATACTGAAATTTTATTGGGGATTTGATTGAAGATCTTGAATCACGGAGGAGTTTTCATGATGATTTTTGATCCACTGAGGGATGTTTTTGATGCTTTTGATCCATTGGAGATACTTTTGATGCTTTGTGTTCTTTGCCTACTGAGGGCATTTCTATAATTTTTGGACGTATTTTTTATTTTTCTTTGCATTTCCAACCTCCTAGGAGCTTCATGTGGATATTTGTATTTTTTTTTTTTTTTTTTGCTAAGCTACACATAGTTTAGTGGGGAGGCCTAAACTACATGTAGTATAGCCATTAGGTATGTTCCCGCCTGTTCATCTTTTTTCTCTAACGGTTACCAACCTTTAAAAAAAAAAATCTCTTCATCTCCCCCATCTCTTCATATTCTCTCTAACTCTCTCTACAAAAACTTTTTGCGTCTCTTTCATTCCCTCACAATCTGACCCTCGGCTTCTTCTTCAATATCCAATTCTCTGTCAAACTCCTCATCTCCTTCAATTGCACCCAAGTCCAAGAAGAATTCTTACATCCTCTCCACTAATGCATTTCATTTCACCCACTGGAATGGTAAGGCTGACTAAGGCTCCTCCCTTGACCTATAGATCATAGCAACATCTTTTTGAAGGCGTAAGGGTGGGATAGGTGAGTAGGATTTTTTTTTTTTTCAAGCTATTCCTTTGATATTCCATTTTGATCTATTTTTAGGCTTGTAAATGCTTGGATTTTTAGCCATGGTCTATGATTAAGAACCACAGACCATGGCTAAACTCGTCCATTCAGCCCAATGCTTCATGAATGTAGAGGATGCGATCATTGCCAAGAAGAGGAAGAGAGCAGAGCAAGTGGAAGCAGACCTCCCACGTCATCTTGAACAAAGCTGACCCTCATCCAAAGAAGGCCCGAATAGGAGAGAAGAAGGATAGAAACAACAGGAAGGAAGGTTCGTCTTCAGGAAGAGTTCAACATTACACGCCCTTGAATGTACTGCTTGATCAAGTGCTTATGCAAATCAAGGATGATCCGTCCTTGAAGTGGCTAGAGAAGATGAAGAGAGATCCTAACAAGTGCAATAAGAATAAGTATTGCCACTTCCATAGAGATCACGGGCATGACACAGACGAGTGCTATGACTTGAAGCAGCAGATTGAAAATCTCATCAAGCAAGGAAAGTTGAGAAATTTTCTTAGACTAGATTATAAGGACAAGAAGTTAAAAGAAAAGGTAGAAGAGCCATCACGGCCCCCACTTGGAGAAATAAGAATTATTGTAGGAGGAACTCCAACAGGACAATCTTCCAAGTTAAGGAAGACCTACTTGAAGGTGGTGCAAAACGTCCAACTCTTTGGACGTGTTCCAAGGATGAAAGGGGCAAACGAGCAGGCTATTACTTTCATGGATGAAGACATTGGAAGGGTCCATCATCCACATGATGATGCAATCATCATAACTTTGCTCATTGTAGACTACATAACTAGAAGGGTGTTAATAGATAATAGGAGTTTAGTAGATATCTTATATTATCCCGCCTTCCAGCAGATAAGGCTTGGACAAGACCAACTTCAACTAGTGAATTCACCCTTAGTTGGATTTGGAGGAATGAAGGTACAACTAGTAGGCACTGTTACTTTACCCGTTGTGGTAGGAGCGTATCCACAGCAGATAGCCAAAGAAGTAAATTTCCTTGTCGTAGATTGTTCATCTTCCTACAACACCATCATTGGAAGACCAACTTTGAATAATTGGAAGGCAATAACATCTACTTACCACCTATCTGTCAAGTTTCCAACAGATTATGGAATAAGGCAAGTATAAGAAGATCAATTAGCTGCTAGAGAATTCTATTTAGCCATGTTGGCTATGGACGAGCATGTGCAGACGATGAATATAGAGGAGAGAAGGGTTGTGACAGAGTCCACTGAAGTACTGGAAGACATTCCTGTGGACGAAGGTAATCCTGAGAAGTTTACCAGAATTGGAACAAGTATGGAGAAGAAGACGAAGCTCATCCAGTTCTTAAGGAAGAGCATTGATGTTTTTGCGTGGAACCATGAAGACATGCTAGGGATTAACCCAAGTGTCATTACTCATCGTTTGAATGTGTATCTATCTTCCAAGCTTGTTTGTTAGACGAAGAGTCTTCGCTCCTGAACGAGATAATGCTATCAAGGAAGAGGTTCAGAAGTTAACCACAGTAGAATTTATTCGGGAAGTCTATTACCCAGATTGGTTAGCTAATGTGGTGATGCTCAAAAAGGCTAATGGCAAATGGAGAATGTGTAGACTTCACTGATTTGAATAAGGCTTATCCCAAGGATTGTTATCCGTTGCCACGCATTGATCAGTTGGTAGACTCAACAGTAGGTCATCAGTTGCTAAGCTTCATGGACGCCTTCTCAGGTTATAACCAAATAAAGATGGACGAGACAGATCAAGACATCCTTTGTTACCAGCCAAGGTTTATTTTGTTACAAAGTGATGCCCTTTGATTTGAAGAATGTGAGGCAACCTATCAGAGGTTGGTCAATCATATGTTTCATCCATAGATAGGACGAAATGTAGAAGTTTATATGGATGACATGTTGGTAAAAAGCTTGGATGAGAAGAAACATCTAGAAAACCTACAAGAGACCTTTGACCACTTAGGCAATACAACATGAAGCTGAATCCAAGCAAGTGTGCCTTCGGGGTTCCATCGGGGAAGTCTATAACACCCCAAACCCATACTAAGGATTTAGATGCATAACCTGTCTTATAAACAATCAACAATAATATAATAGAACAGAGCGTAATTAAATATCCACAAATATACTTTGTAAACCATCAAAATCATTCCTATGAAATCCATAAAACAAAAACTTTAACAATAAAGTCTCCAAATACAATCTCAAAGAGTTCCACAAATGCCAAACTCACTATCTTAAGAAAATTTACTAAAACAGTCCATCAACTAACATAACTCAAAAAGAAGTCTTTAATCTATGTCTCCAATGATCTACCACCAAAAGATATTCCAATGCTCTAATCTGAAAGGGTGGAGAAAGAGGGGAGGGGGGGGGGGGGGGGAAGCTAGAAGCCCAATAAGAGACTACATAACATAAGGATGTCTTTCAAAACAAAACATTAGTATCATTGACAAAATATTGTCTTTACAAAACATTTACAAATAGTTTTAACAGTAATATAATATTTTCTATAAAATTGTCAAGAATAAAACATTTAACTATAATGCAGTAATCATTAAATAAAATAATAACCACTTTAGTTAGCCAAAATACACTAAATAGGTAGAAACAATATATATGACAATAAACAATTTTTCCCACTTATAAAGATCAATAACAATAAAACAGTAGTTCGATATGGAAAACATTAGATATTAGCCAGACAAAGACATAACCTGCTAAACACTCGGTGGGTGATTCCCATTGGGAATAATAACACTAACCTCAAAGAGGCAACACTGGCTCTAAAAAGCGAACGATAACACTGGCTCTGTAGAGCAAACGATAACACTACACCACACCACGATAACACTACATCGGCCGAAGGCCAACACGTAACCCTGTGTTGGCAAAGGTTGCAGATTGTCTAGCTGACTATTTGAAAACATTTTTACTTTATTACAATATTGTCAATATTAATCATATATCATATAACAAATACTTTCTCAAAAATATTGTTTTGAGTCATTCTTTAACATATACAGTTTCAAAATAATATACAAGAAATGATAAAATTCTGGTATGTATAAAGCATGGACAATGGTATAAGTTTTTTTTTTTTTTTTTGGAAACTTTACTTTTGCAATTATGTGTATATATATATATATATAAATATATATTTTTACCAAAAGTATATATAAATATACATGTTTTGAGAGACATCATGTTCTGAAGTCCATTTACCTTTAGTTGCTAATACTTGTAGTCTAGATCCAAAATCAAATGAGATCTTCCTCCACACCTAAAAGTAAAGGAGTAACACAACTATATAATTAATCCACCTTGACGTATACCATAAGGATGTAAGGGACACTTCCTAATAATTTACTAGTCTTTAAACATCTCTACAATCCTTTATAACATATTACTTCTCCTTACTACTATTATGTCTTTGAGGCTAATAGAGGTATCACAACCCGTAAGGATACCATCTAATGAGAATATGCATGCTGGTTGTTCACCAAGATTTTCATCAAGTCCTAACAGGTTAATTCCAGTACAACCATTGTCTAGTTAAGTGTCAGATTTATATTTTCTTTAAGATTTCATATAACACTTCAACACCACCATGAAATACTCTATAAGATCCAAATATATTTATAGCATCCATAAAAATCTCTACCCGTATAGCAATCTATAGCATGTACTGAATGTTAGAATTTTAATCTAACATATATATAATATCCAAGGATTTCCCTACCCTTAAGCCATAGAAAGAACACAATAGATTTACCAATTAAGTCCTACCCGTAGGACTTAGTGACCTGAAGCATGTATTGATAAAAGTTTAGAAACTTGACCATGATATAGATTACAAGATTCAAAAGTCTAGCCCCACTACCATGTGTAAACTCTAGCAACTATCACTCATGAGCTTATCGCCTAATTCAAGAGTTCAAATGGGACCTTAAAACAAATCTATTAAACTACTCTAGCAACGTAGGTTATTTCCATGAGGGTTTGAGAGAGAGGTATACCTGACCACACGACCACACGGATGTAGGATTTGTTTCTTGTAATTTTGTCGTCTCTCTCTCTCTCTATCTTTTTCAACAAGAAACCCTAACTTACTTACACGTTAAAACAAATTCCACTTGGGCTGAAATTTAAAACCCACTAAAACTTATTAAGGTTGTTTAGATGGGCTTGGACTTTAAGAAGTCCAATAACACTTAACCTCCTAATCCAAAAGGTTTTAATCTCTTATCTTTTCTTACTGATAAGGAGATTAAAAGTTAAATATGAATAATTCACAAAAATAACTCTCACGTTACATCTTCTTTTATTTATTTTCTTTGTAGTAACCATAATATAAAATAATATCACCTTCAAAAGTAATTAAATAATTCTTAAATTCCACTCTAGAAGCAATTAAATTCAATTTAAGTGAGGCGGGTGTTACAAAGTCCCTAGGATTTATTGTTTTATAGAGGGGAATCAAAGCGAATCCTAATAAGATCTAAGCAATGCTGAACATGGAACCACCATGAAATGTCAAGGAAGTCCAGTCTCTCACTGGACGAGTTGCAGCCTTAAACAGGTTTGTTTCGAAAGCTACTGACAAATGTTTGCCATTTTTCAAGGTTCTCAAGAAAGCGTTTGAATGGACGGATGAGTGTCAGAAGGCCTTCCAAGATCTTAAGGTCTATCTTACAATGGCTCCCCTACTAAGTTTGTTTATACCAAGTGAGGAATTGTATTTATACTTAGCAGTGTCCCCACATGCAGTAAGTTCAGCACTAATCAAGGAAGAAGGGAAGGTATAGAAGCCTATTTATTATACAAGCTGAGCACTAAAGGGAGTAGAGGGATGATATCCTACGATGGAGAAGTTGGCCTTTGCACTAATAGCAGCTTCTAGGAAATTGAGGCATTACTTCCAGGCTCATGTCATCAATGTCTTGATGGATCATCCACTCAAGAAAGCAATGAACGAGTTGGAACGTGTGAAGCTAAAGAAGAATGGATGAAGAAGTATCTCAACAAGGTGAAGTGTCTTATTAAGAAATTTAAAGAAGCTAGTTTTCTTCAAATTTCAAGGGAGGAAAACATGGGAGTAGATGCCTTAGCAAAGGCAGCGTCAGTAGATGGGTCAGTGGATGAACTTGATGAAGTCCAGTACATGCCTAGCATAGATCTTCTAGAGGTGCAACAGATAGAAGGTGAAGAAAACTGGATGACCCCGATAGTAGCTTACTTAAGGGATGGAAGGCTTCTAGAAGAAAGAGATGAAGCCAGAAAACTAAGGATCAGACCAGCCAAGTATGTCCTTATGGATGAGGTGCTATATAAAAGAGGTTTCTCTCAACCTTACCTAAGGTGTTTAGCTCCAGATGAAGCAAACTATGTATTGAGAGAAGTTCATGAAGGAGCATGCGAAAACCATTTAGGAGCAAGAGCACTCGTCTATAAGGTCATCTGTGCAGGTTACTACTGGCTGACCATTCAGGCAGATGCTACGGCTTATGTAAAGGTGTGTGATCAGTGTCAGTGCTTCAGCAACGTTTATAGACAACCATTGGAGTACCTCACCCTGATGATGGCCCTATGGCCTTTTGCACAATGGGGATTGGATATTTTGGGTTTCTTTCCAATAGGAACTAGGCAGATAAAATTTTTAGTAGTGGGGATCAATTATTTCACTAAATTGGTAGAAGTTGAGCCCTTAGCAAAGATCACACAACAGAAAGTCAAGAACTTCGTCTGGAAGAGTAGTATGCCAATTTGGAGTTCCTAGGGTATTGTTGTCAGATAATGGGCAAAGGGAGTATGGCCAGACGAGCTACCAGGTGTTCTATGGGCCTATATGATGACTGTGAGGACCCCTACAGGAGAAACTCCATTCAAATTAGCCTATGGAAACGATGCAGTCATACCTGTAGAAGTACACATGACTAACCATAAGGTGATTAACTAATAGGATGGGGAAAATGAAGAACAACTTCGTCTTAACCTTGATTTAATATATGAGGTAAGGAGGGATGTAGAACAGAGAAAAGCGAGGTATAAAAATCTCATGACTAGACAATATGATACAATGGTGAAACCCAGGTGCTTCAACATTGAGGACCTCATCCTAAAAAGGGCCTCCTTAGCAACTAGAAACCCAGCCCATGGAAAACTAGGACCTAATTGGGAAGGAACCTATAGGGTTATCAATTACAAAAGGTAAGGATCATACTACTTGGAAGCCCTAGATGGACGAAAGTTAGAGCACCCTTGGAATGTTGAGCATCTAAATAGATATTATTAGTGAAGAATCAACCTGGACGAGTGTTATCCTAGATGAGCATCATCATGGACAAAGTTGAAGTTATGTGTTACTTTCCTCATATTTATTTGTGTTTGTTGCTAGTATTATATGTTTTTTAGTATTTTAATTCCCTAAAAGTGCATTAGTTTCCAACTTGTGCACTGTATATGGACGTATTTGTGGTGGACAAAGTCATGAACTTAGTCCGTTTGTACATAAGTATTTTCAGTTTCCCTTCAGGCACTAGCTTCTTAGCATGTGCCATGCTTATGGACAATATTTATGTTGTGTATATACAGTTTGGATTTTCAATGTATATAATTTTTGTGAATTTCTAATTTTTATGTTGTTGAAGTTCTCACTAAAATTAATCCACAAGAAGGCTAAAGGCCCAAGATGAACAAAATCTCTAGACGCAGGGATGTAACGTCTATAAAATTTCCTTAAATGAGGTAAAAGCAATGTAAAATAAATCTAAGATTCATTCATCTAACTAATGGATGAGGTAAAACATGCACGCAAGAATATTCAAAATCCATGGATGAATATAAACAGCTAAACAATCCAATCTTTGGATGAGTAAATGCTAGAAATGTCCTGCTCAAAGACAAATAAAAATCGTCCAGCCTATGGACGAAGAGTAGAGCAAGCTATAGATCAAATTTATGGAGGAATAAAGCTGGCAAGGGAAATACCATTCATAGACAAGTTATACTTGTGAAATTCAAAGAATGGTAAAAGTGTTGAACATGAACAAATTATTCTAACATGGACGAGCTAAATGCCTTCATAAGTAGACGAACCACAAAAATAAAGGAAATTTGTTCATGCAAAAAAATAACATGTTCAACAGTAAATAAAGAATGAAGATGAAAACAAAAATTCATTAATTTTAAAGAAGGGTAGACGACCACCATCCAAAAACCCTTAAACTATTCAAAGCCAATGAAGGCTATTGTATATGTTGCACATCCATAAACTTGGAAGAAAAGATTATACAAGAATAAGTTTTAAAAATAAAGCCCAAAACAATGGGAATTTCCAATAAACTATGATAGGCCACAAACTGAATGACCCCTTGTGATTATACCAATTAATTAATTAGCCAAGTTATTAATTAATCAATTAATCATGCAATTACGTGGAAGCACAAACAAATCACCAAAAACTAAATATGTAGTGGAAATTAAATAACACAGTGATTTGTTTATGAATGGGGAAAAATCTCGCGGCAAAAACCCCACTGGGTGATTTTTAGGTCATCACTCCTGAAACTCCACTATTATCAAATCAAGCGGTTACAAGTAAAGGAATCCCAAGTACCTTACCAACCTACAGTTGAACCCTTACCCCAATATCCAATTGGACTTGATCTGTAGTGACAATTTCCACCTTTGATGCACGGCTCCCAAGTACGTGACTAACCAATGCGCGGATCCCAGTTCACAACTTCAAAACACCAACTTAAGGAAGAGAGGTTGACTGCAAAGTTCTTCAGTTCATCCTACACGATGAAGATCAGGAAGATGCTTGGTCACAAAACCCTTTAGTGTAAATACACAGCAACTTTTTCAGAGAAGATGAACTAGGTCAAGAACTTCGTCTTTTGATCATAATTTGCTTGAACAGAGATTGCTCAATGCTTTTGCAACTTGTGTCACACTTGACGGCTCTTAAAACAATCCTTTTATATGTTTAGGGTTTGGAGAAAAGAAGGCCCAAAAGCATATTCACGGATCTCAAGAAAATCAGGTCAGAAAATCTGAAATTATAAATCTCGACAGATAGCAGGTGTCAAGGTAGCTATCGAGCAGGTGTCGAGATTTAATGAATTTGCACTTCAGCTTGCTTTTTCTTGGACATACTTGATGACTTCAACACTTGACTTTGAAACCTTGTTTCTTAAAGTATTAAAAACACCTAGAACTACCTAATTACAAGTAGAGTGCGTTTTGTCAAAGGATTTAGCCAATTTGCATAAATAAGTGACATATGTTCTTAATAAGTGAAAACACATATGTCCTAACAATCTGCCCCTTTGGCAATCTGTGACAAAACCACAACAAACAAATGAACATATGAGAGAAGTTAGAAATCACTCAACTCATATTCACTTGTTGAATACAATAAAATCTATCCTAACACAAACTCTTGAAAAACTTTGCAAGAAGAGAGTTTATGGCAAGTTAGACTTTGACAACCTGTATTTCTGAAATACTTTAAACAAAACTCATCAAGGCATCTTGTGTGAAACAGAAATAATAGATTGCATACAAGTATAATGAACATGTATATAAAGATAGAGAAGAAACAACACATGAAGAGAGAGGTGAAAGAAACATACATCCACATATATAAAAAAGTATAAGTACAATGTATGTAAAAATGGTCAAAGGACCTCATATACAAGATCAATGTATCTATAAAGAATAGAAAAGAAAAGATACATCAAAACCTCACTACATCCCTCAAACTATCAACACTCCCCCTATCAAAATGTCCTATCCCTATCAAAATGTACTTTACTAACTCTCCTTCTAAGATGACTATTCTCATAACCTAAAACTACTTCCCCTTTTTGTCACGAGTGACAAAAGGTAGAGTGTTATGTAGATATCTCATCAGTAGAGCTAGCATCTCCATCATCATCATCATCATCCTCATCATCAAAATCTGAAACTGCTGGAGTAGGTGGTGAAGGAGTAGCCTCTGGAGCAAAACCACCCATGGTCGCCTACCGTCGTGCAATACGACCAACACGAACATTCACCTGATACAACTCAGCGGAGAGTGTATCAAGGCGAGTGTCCATGCGCTGCAGCTGCGCCATAATGTTTCCTAGAGATACATCGCCCTTAGAGGAAGAAGGAGCAGATGTAGATGGAGCTGATCTGGATGGAGCTGAACGAGAGGGAGGAGTGGAATTCGTCTGTTGCGACCTAAACTGCGCCTCACTACGTTTTACGGTAGCGGCATCTATGGCACATATGTGTGTGAAGTGGTTGGACACAGGAAAGGGAATAGAAAAATGGCGTAACATCCTCGTGATAGTGGAAGGAAAGATAAGCTTATCACGGGACGCCGAATCAAGATGAACATCTATGATAGAAAGAATAAAGTGAGAAGGAAAATTTATAGTAAGATGCTCTAAAAGAGATAACAAAAATCGAGTACGAGGCTCTGTGATGGAGTTATAGTGAGAGAGAGGATGGAGTACAAATGTCATCACCATGTTTAGGAATCTAGGACCTTTAGCAAAAGGCCTACATGATGTGTACTGATGCTCACCCCAATCAGCAGGGCGTTGACAAAAGGCAGAAATGAGCTCATCTTTGGACACAGTCCTCAGACGCTCACAAGAAGGATAGTTAGGAAATTCTATCCTAGGAACCCTAAGCATATCCGCAACTAGCTGCAGTGTGACAGGGATGCGCGTACCTCGAACACGAGTGAAAAAGAGAGGTACTGAACGATCTATCCTGTGTATGTTGGAGTAAAACTCCTGAATCAGTACGAGAGGACAAGTGACCGGGACGTCACACAGTGACTCCCATCCTCTACTGTGAATGACAGAGGGAAGGTCAGTGTCGGCGAAGTCCGCCAAAATGACTTAGCGTTCCGAATGAACACCTCGTTGAGAAAAGTTCTTTGAAAATGCCTTGTGGGCATCTCCATCACGGAACCAAAGGTTAAGAGGAGCAGAGTCAGAAGAAGAGGAAGCTCCAGAACGCAGAGGGTTCCGAGCAGGAGTGGATTTACGTTTGGGTGCCATAGACATTAACGTAAAAGAATGAGAAAGAGATAGAGAGGGAGACAATCAGAAAAGTCCTAACACAGTTCAAATAGATCAAATATATTGAACAAAAAGAACGTATGCATGGGAATGCATTAGCATGTGACATGCAAATCAAAAGGCATCATGGGCTCAGCCCAATCCAATCTTACCAGCACACAGCATAGAGCACACATCTAAATGCATGTACATATCATTCTAATGCACATGGAATGCAATGTATGACATTTTGAAAGCATTTAAGTGAAAACCCAACCCAAAATTTCAAGAAAAACTTATCAATTTTGAAAAACCCCAAAAATTTTCAAAAATCCCAAAAACTAGGTTTCAAAACATGAAATGCATGAGAAAGGGAGGGAAAAATGAACTTACCAAGTGATTGAAACCAAGGGAAGACCGAAGAAGAAGCGGGTTTGAAGATTTGAGTGAGAGAAAGGTGGTTGGGAGATGAAACGCCTCAGACAGATTGAGAGAATGAGAGAAAAAATCGCGACAGAGCCTAATATAGACACCTCAGTAAATCTCGACAGCTGAGGTGTCGAGAGGTATCGAGGAAGTTGTCGAGGAAGGTGCCGAGGATTTGGCCTTCGATAGCTTCAGGTGTCGAGGTACAAGAACAATTTCAAAGAACAGAAGCTTGATCGATCGACAAGGTGTCGAGGAGGTATCGAGGAGACAGGAACTTTCTCGATCGATCCACCAGGTGTCGAAGAGGTGTCGAGATTGCGATAAGAAAAAGGCTTGAGAAGCTCGACAAATGACCAGGTATCGAGGAGGTGTCGAGCCAGCAGTTAAAATCAGTTTTTCGAGAAGAGAAAAACATAGACATGAATGCAATCCAACATACACCTCAACCATTAATCCAATCAACATATAAGGCTCTCAAAATCATCTCTCAATCAAATATTTAGCACATGGATCCTCAAAGACACACACACACACACACACACACACTAAACAAGTTTAACCAATTTTATTTTTTAAAAACAAGTTAAGACAGTTTAGTGAGTATACATTAGCACATGTAAAACCTTTGTGATGGCCAAATCACATTGTACCTGCACATGTATCAAAAATAACAAAGAATATTGCGTGTTGTGTGTGAAAAACATCGCAAGATTGCATATGTGTATACATGTTATGACGATCTGAGATATGAGAAAATAACTTTAACTCACACACAATCATAACTGTTTGATGGGGACTATCACCTTCGAGGTACATCCTATAACTCCCACATTTCCTAGAATACACGCTTGCAACCATATTTAAAGCATTTTTTATCCTTTTACTTTTTATTTTCTTTGCATATTTTCTTTTATTTTAGCATATCATACATGGGCATATAAAAGAGAGAAAAGAAATATCCAAGATGTTAAGCATTTGACATCGCACTTTTGCTATGCCGAAGCATACGAATATCTTTGACACTGCACTTTTGCTATGGCGAAGCATACAGTTGTCATATTATGATTGGCGGGCAACAGTGGTGAGATGGTTATTTATGTCTTTCTCTTAGGATTTTCTAGTCCTACCCGTCAAAAAGAGTGATATGAGTGTTAAGTTTTAAGAGATAACTTAATCTTACTCATCATAAACAAGAGCCATAAAGCTCACTTGCTTAGTTGTACATAGAGATGCTCATCTAAGGTACAAAAGATACAAAGTTTAAAAACTTTGTTTCAATGGCCATCCAAGGTACACAAGTACCAAAGTACACAAAACACACACTATTTTTGTATTCTTCTGATTTTTCATTTTTCATTTTTTATTTTTATATTAAAAACAAAAGTAAACAAAACTGAAAGTAAACATACAAAAACATGTTAAACAAAACAAAGCATAAAAACTAGATGCAAATGCATGAGGAAGAAGAACAAGAGAAGGAGATCAATCCATGGAGATGACACCAATGTTTTGACGAAGGAATTCAAAACGTTTGCTGTCAAGAGGTTTGGTGAACAAGTCAGCCTTCTGATCATCAGTGTGGATAAACTCAAGAGTGAGAGTACCATTTTCGACAAGCTCCTTAATGAAGTGATGTCGAATCTCCATGTGTTTGGTTCGAGAATGCTGAACCGGGTTTTTAGAGATATTTATGGCACTGGTATTGTCACAGTAAATGGTGAGATGCTCTTGACAAATACCATAATCATGAAGGAGTTTTTGCATCTAGAGGAGTTGGGTGTAGCAGCTACCGGCAGCAATGTATTCAACTTCCACAGTGGATAACGAGATGGAGTTCTCCTTGCTATACCACACACCAAACTCAGCAGTGGTTTTGACATACTTTATAATTCTTTTTAAAGCAGTCATGTGGGATTCCTTGGGATTAGCCTGATATCTAGCACACACTCCAACACTGTAACTAATGTCAGGTCTACTAGCAGTAAGGTAAAGAAGACTTCCCGAAGTACTCTTTCTATCATCAGCATTACCAGCCCAATCAGCATCAGAGTACCCAGCTAAGACACCATTAGTGTCCTTGCTATACCACACACCGAACTCAGCAGTGGTTTTGACATACTTTATAATTCTTTTTAAAACAGTCATGTGGGATTCCTTAGGATTAGCCTAATATCTAGCACACACTCCAACACTATAATTAATGTTACGTCTATTAGCAGTAAGGTAAAGAAGACTACCTAGCATGCTTCTATAAAGAGAGGGGTCAACACACTTATCTAACAAGTTTATAGTGAGTTTAACATTTGGGCTCATAGGGGTTCTAACAGAACTAGCAGATTCCAAACCAAACTTTTTCACAAGATTCTTAGCATATTTAGGTTGAGAAAGGAATATATCTGAATCTTGTTGGGCAAATGCCCCTACTATATATGCTTCTCTGCTGTCAGAGCCCCAACCAGAGGTTTTACATCCTACGCTACGAACTCTGTGTGTGTGTGTGTTTTAACTGATGTGTGGTTTTTCATTTTGCATTACAGCTTCTTTTATTTATTTCAGGTTAGGGGTTCTGCTGTGTTTGCACTTGGTACCTTGCTTGATATGGGGGGTGACTCATGTAGAGATGGTGTTGGTAGAGATGAAGATTGTGATGATGATGAAAAGATTAGGGTTGAGATTAGTATTGTTCAAAGCCTCTTAAGTGTTGTTTCAGATGGAAGCCCGCTTGTCAGGGCTGAGGTTGTTGTGGGTACGTGAGCAGTCATCAAATTTTCCATATTCATGTGGTTGGATTGTTTTCTGCATCTTAAAATTTTTGATTAAATAAATATTTTTGTTCTTATTTGATGAAAATTGTAGACATTGGACACTTTCAAAATAATTTGAAGGCACCACTTTTCACACATTGAAGTTGGACAAGTTATATTTGGTGGAAAATTGAGAAAAGGATGTCATTTCTCTCATTGTGTTTTAGTTGTTTCAAACCGTTATATGGTGATATTCAAATTAGTTGAAGATTTGTTGAATTCTGAAGGCCTTCAATTGATAATGCTTGGCCACATGTCTGACCAGCAATTTATTAGAACTTTCTATGCCTTCTCTCCTTTCACACACACACACACACGCACACCTATATTATGTTATGCTTGTATGTCTCTCCTAACTCAGTTACACCTGTAACCGTTATATATTTTAGTTTGGATATTCTTAATTGTTTGTGTAAGCTCAGTCTGATTCTTTCCTTGTTTCTTGTCAACTCTGGCACACTTCGCCTTTGGCCACAATAAGCATCTCAAGTCAATTGCTTTTGCATATTGGAAACCTCAGTCTAATTCTCTGCTGAATTCCTTACCTTCTTTGGCTCATATAAAAAGTGCAGGCAATAATTATACTAACTCAAACCAGTACAAGCCACATGGAAGTATCGTTTCATCCCAAATTGGTTCTCTGGTGAGAGTTGGCAATGATAATCCATCGCTTGTTCAAGATGGAAGAGTCTCCACCAGCAGCCCTCTGGCTAACGCTGGAATTATGCATGGTTCTTCTTTGTCTGATGATTCATCTCAACATTTTGATTCTGGAGTATTGAATGATGGTGTCAGCAATGGGGTTGTTAACCATTCAAGGTCAAAGCCACTGGACAACGCCATGCATTCACAATGTGTTTTAGCTATGTGTACATTAGCCAAGGATCCATCTCCACGCATTGCTAGTCTTGGCCAGCGGGTACTGTCCATTATAGGGATTGAACAAGTGGTGACAAAACCTTTGAAGCCAACTAGTGGCAATGTTCGGCTTGCTGATCCCACAACAGCACTTCACACTCCTAGTTTTGCTGGACTAGCTCGTTCATCTTCATGGTTTGACATGAATGGAGGTAAATTTTTGTTGGTGAAGAATATGGGATCACTTTTTTGTTTGGAATTACCATATGTATGCACTCTTTTATGTGAATCATGATATACTTATCCTGTTGTGAGCAGGTCGTTTGCCTTTGACCACTTCCCAACTCCTCCTGTTAGCCCTCCCCGACCTAGTTACTTAACTGGAATGCGAAGAGTTTGTTCCTTAGAGTTCAGGCCTCATCTGATAAATTCTCCGGACTCAGGATTAGCTGACCCTCTTTTAGGTTCTGGGGGCCCCTCTGGGGCTTCAGAACGCAGTTTGCTTCCATAATCAACAATCTACAATTGGAGTTGTGGCCACTTCTCCAAGCCACTTCTTACTGCATCAGACGATAGTGACGAAATACTAGCTCGAAGAGAAGAGAGGGAAAAGCTTACGTTGGACAACATAGGAAAATGCCAGCGTTCATGTGGTTGTTTTTTGTTTATTTATCTTCTTTTCCTTTTGTTATGTACTTCTGATAAGCGTAGAAAAAGTTCATTATAGTTTTTGATTATGGAGCCAATGTGATTTTTGTTTCTTGGTAAGCTATTAGCAAGTTTAGTAGTCCAATTGCTAGCTTGGATATGAAGTTTGAGACTGGTACCAAATCAATACTGCTGCAACCTTTCTCTCCTATTGTTATTGCTGCAAATGACAATGAACGGATCAGGTATGCAGCTTTGCATTTATTATAGTTTCTATTCAAGCAATTCTATGAACATGTTTAGTATGTCCTGATTACAATAAATTGCATGTTGGGTTGATGTTGAATTTATAGAGGTTCATATTTGAGTATGAATTGATATAAATGGGAACCTGGCATTCGCTTTCTTCTTTGTCTTTGGTAATGGCTTTTATATTGCTACTTTATGTATCCAGTTATATTATAACTTTCGATATTCCATAAACTTGAATATGGGAAAAAGGGAAAAAAAAACTTGAAAAATGAGGAAAATTATGGAAATTGGTTATTTTGTATCTTTCATTAATTCCATTCGATATGGCTGATGGCTATTATAATCTTTGATTATTTGGTTTAATCAATTAAACTTGAAATTGTTTTTTTTTTTTTTTTTGGTTGCCCTATATGTTTTTATATTGTAGCTTATATTCAATATGATTATTTGGTTTCCAATTATTTTAGATGCTGTCGCTTTATTGAATGAAGTCTTGTGACTCCTTTGTTTATTGCCTTGGCTTATCCACATCTTTATAATTATTGAACATTTGTCTTTGTTTATTTGCAGGATATGGAACTATGAGGAAACCACAACTACCTTGCTCAACAGTTTTGATAATCATGATTTTCCTGAAAAAGGAATTGTTAAGCTCTGCCTTATAAATGAGTTTGATGACAGCTTGCTTCTTGCTGCTTCATGTAATGATCTTTACAGCTACTTTAATTAGTTTAATGTTAGGTACAGAAGCTTATGTGTTGAATTGTCTGAAATTTTGGGTCAATCGAACTACTTATGTGCATGTAGGTGATGGAAATATTCAAATTTGGAAAGATTATAATGTGAGGAATAAACAAAAGCTTGTAATTGCATTCTCTTCAATTCAAGGTCATAAACCTGGTGTGCAAAGTTTGAATGCTGTTGTGGATTGGCAACAACTATCTGGATATCTGGTACTTGATTTGTTTTTAGTTTTTTATTTTTTATTTTTTATTTTTATGTAAATCCATTACTTTAGGACCCACTCTTTGTATTTTGAGCTTATATTTTAAGGCTAATGGTTATTAAAAATTCCAATGTTGTTCATTTGTATGCTTCTGGTGAGATATCCTCCATTATGCTTTGGGATTTGGAAAAAGAGCATCTTGTTAATTCCATTCCTTCATCATCGGATTGCAGCATCTCAGCTTTGGTGAGTTTTATGTGTTCCTCGTACTCATTTAGTTATACTATGCTGTAGTTGGGTCAAAAAAATTTCTTGCCTTATTTTATAAAGTCAACTTGCTGCAAACATGTCTGTTTATATGTAACATGCCCTAGATTCCCTCAAGAAATATTGGATTTCAGAATTCTTTTTTTTATTACATCAAGATCTGTTGTAATTTTTTTTCTTGTTCTGATAGTATATCTGCTATAGCCAATGTGAAGATTCACACTTTGATGGCTTTTTTTTATATGCATGTCATGTCTAGGCTGCTTCTCATGTTCACCGCGATCAATTTGCAGCTGGTTTTGTGGATGGTTCTGTAAGACTCTATGATGTTCGGACGCCCGATATGTAAGCTTTCATGTGGAATATTCTTATGGCGTGATAAAAATGTTTAGTTGTTTATGATCTGTGACATTGTGCAATAGTGCAGTCTTTCCATAGTTATAATGTAAAATTCATATGCAACATGGTAATTTTCCTAGCATTTTAAAATAGAACTCTTTAGTAGTGTTTTCTTTCCTGCAATTTCAGACGATGTTGCAAATTCTGTGGAGAAGAGGTGGCACACATACAGAAAAATTAGCATATTCACATCCAAACTATCAATTTTTGCTTAGTTCAATCTAATATTAAAATCATCCCTTTGACTAGTCAATTATGTGTTATTTTGACATTGCTGTGGTCTTGAGTTTCAGATTATTTTAACATTTTTTTAGACATGATGTAGGACAATAAAGGTCCTGATAAATGCACAGTAGCTATTTGGACATTACTATGACCTTGAGTTTCAGATTATTTCAGCTTTTTGTTAGACGGGTGTAGGACAATAAAGGACCTGATAAATGCCCCATAGCCATTTTGGACCATCTTGTATCCCAACTCTATTGTTCTAGAACATTGTTGCAATTTACACTTCAAAATTAGATGGAACAAGATGTTTAGTTCATTGGTTTGGTTCTAGATATTGTTATAAGCCAATTTATTGTTGTCTTGATGTCTTCATTTTTACCTATACACACACACACACACACACACACATACCCATACATACTTGGTCGTCCTGGGCATGAGCATAAACTACTTAGTCTGTCAGGGTGAATGCCCATTATCTGGCAACTAGTTCTAGCGGGTGGCGTTAGTTGGCCATAGGTTTTACCATCTAAATGACTCTTTTTTAGAAAGGTTCTCTATGTTATATATATATATATATATTTGTTGAGACTTTCTTTTTCTATCTGCATATCTGATGGCTGTGCATGTATCTTAGTACCCGTAATTCAAAATGTTACCATCTAATGCAGATTTTGAAGTGTGGGCTATTGAATTAGAGTTAAGCTTATATGCATGCACATTTCCATTATTTGGCCCATCTAAAAGATCATGATGCTGTATGGAGATTGAAAGATACGATATATGAATTGTTGGTCTGGGAGTCGATTATAGTTGATTGTCTACTTTGCTTCTGGATGTTAAATTTGACAATTAGTTGTCACTGTAACTTTGCTTCAGTCCCCTGTATGTGTTTGATTTTGCCTTCATTGCCTTAACATGTCTTGTTGTAATTCTTAGGCTTGTCTGTGCAACATGGCCACATACACAGAAAGTTGTGGGGATTGGATTTCAACCTAGACTAGATCCAGCAAAGGTATACATGACTCCTTTTCTGTGACGTGCCCATTTAGAGAACACATTGAGCTTCAACAGTTCTTGAGGTTTTTGAGTGCATTGAATATAGAAATCCTTGTTCCTTTTGGCAATTGTGATTCGGTATTTATTTATGGGAAGGTGAAGTGTACCTACTTTTCATATTTTCTTTCAGATTATCAGTGCATCTCAGGCAGGCAACATTCAGTTTCTTGATACCAGAAGTCACAGGGATGCCTACCTCACAATTAATGCTCATAGGGGCTCCCTCACAGCTTTAGCAGTTCATAGACATGCCCCAGTTATTGCCAGTGGTTCAGCCAAACAGCTTATCAAAGTCTTTAGTCTGGAGGGAGAACAACTAGGCACCATTCGATACTACCCTTCATTCATGCCTCAGAAGATTGGTTCTGTAAGCTGCCTCATCTTCCATCCCTACCAAATATTGCTTGCTACTGGTACTGCAGATGCATATGTCTCTATCTACGCTGATGAGAACGGTCAGGCAAGATGAATGCACACTATTTCCTGATTTCTTTTTGATATAGCATTCTGATCAGAGACACATATAAGTACACGAGACTTCCATTGGAGTCACTGATGCCTTTGGATCATGACATGCAATACATTCTGCTGCCCTAATTCATCTTCGGTGTCGATGTATCTCGAAATACTGGTAGGGCGCTTTTGACTGATGGTGTACGCTAGACATTCATTAGCCCCCGGTGTAGAGGGTCACAACTGTTGGGAAGAAAATGCTGCATATTTATTAGGGACTCTGGCAAATAATTTGTTAAATAGGTAAACGCGTGAAAATATTTTTCTTTTCCTTACATATATATAATATATATTTCCTCTTTTTGGTGTGTTCTTTGTTTCTTCTGTCCTATTCAATTTGCAAATGCAGCACACTTTTTTTTATCATAATTTAAGTGTTGCAGCTAGATAATGCTGTGGGTAGATGACTCTCGAAAATGTGGGGGCTTCAACTCACCCATTTGTCCTTAAATTTGTATGATGATCACTTGGTTCTTTTATTAACGATCATCTAACTTGTAATTAATTTATTGAGTTATTTGTGTCCATTTCTTCCCTTCAATTTTTGCGTGTATATTAAGGGAGTCAATATTGAACTGGAAAAGAGTCAATATTGAATTGAAGGATGTTTCAATTTGGCCAAAGGAATGAAACATTTTGATATCAGTGTTGTGTGTACCCAAACCTCCTCCCTTTAACTGGGCTTCCTGTTTGGGCTCATAATTTACTTGTAATGTGGGTATTGGGTTTCCTACTATGGGTGGCTCTGGGGTAAGTATGCTCTCTTCTCCTCTCTCTCTTCTCTCACCCAAAATTATCCAACCCTCTTTTTGTTGTCCTTCCTCCTATTTATAGCTTTAGGATAGTGGAAAGATCATCATTACCCCCTGATCCCACTCGTGTAGGAGGGGCTCAAATCAATTATTCCTTGCAAGGAATATGTGCCATCGAAAATGGAGTTGAAATAGTTGGAATTGGTGTTACCCTCCAAATATTATTCGGCAGCATAATTCCATAAGGCATTCTCGTGTTGTCGACATATTGCCAAACAATGCAGGAATACCCAATGACCACCTTATACCAAGCGGAGGGACAGTGGGCTAGTCACGAGGTTAAGATTGGCAAGGTATTATCTAGGTTTATGTGGGTCTGGGCTAAAGCTCAGTGGGCCTATAGTTGCATACCGTACAATAGCCCCCCCTTGATTCATGTCCGGTAACCGGGAATGAATCAAGGATTTGTATCGTTGCGCCAAAAGTCCTCAGGAAAATTAACCATCAGTCATTAATGATGGATAAGACAGCAGTTAATGTTCTTAAAAGAACGCTATGACAACCTGTCATATCCGGCCTTAATGATAAGTGATGGTTCGTGAACTGAGGCCACGCGCGTAGGAGTTACAAAAAGTCATTTGAAAAGGCTTTCCTTCCTCTTTTCCATTAATTGCTTCCTCCCTATAAATAGTGACCCCCTTCCCATCAGACTATCTTTTCATTCTCTTATTACTCTAAGTTCTCCACTATCGAGCACACTCTTCTTCCTGAGCATAGGTCCCCCAACAGAGAACAAAAACTTCCTAGAGCCCACAGTAAGTTTCCTTCCTTCCTTCCTTTTTTTACTTTCTTTTTTCTATTTCTATTTTGTAGTTAGGAACGGGGTTTGCTCATCTCCTTGATACTAAGGTAGCCTTTGCCAATTTTAGGGCTAGGTTTTCCATCCCCGAAGATGTAGAAATATCCTATTGTCACAAGGACAACATCGCTCTTGAACGGCGTCCTCATGTAGTATTCTTCCCTTTAATGGCCATCTTAGGAGGGGTTAGGTTTCTCGTGGCCCCTCTAATACTTAGAACCCTTAGGTTTTATGGCCTATGTCCTGACCAACTTCCACCCAACTTTTACCGAGTAGTGAGTTGCGTTAGCCGACTAAATCACTTGTACGGGTTACACTTAGATCACCGTGACATAAACTTAATGTATAGTTTGTGCGGTAACATAAGATCAACATAGTGCTTGAAAGTTAGGAACATGCGGGTACGGCTAATATTGTGCCTACCCGACTTTAACAGTAATTCAGCGGGAGAGTTTGTTTGGGTGAGCGGCAATTGGCATGCCAACGAACTCACTTGCCCGACTTTGCCTAAGGACGCTGGTCGGTACTGTGCACCTTTATCCTGCTTTTAATCTATGTCGTGCTTAGTTTTCCAATTATTATTTAAATATGGATTAACCATTTCTATTTGCCTTGATGCAGAGGGTAAAAGGTTCAAACCGAACATTAGGGTCGTGCACGTAAAAGACTTGAATTTCGTGCTCCAGTTAGAGATCTTTGTCAACTTTGATGGACAACTTTAAGCGTCCTATCTCATACTCGGCTGCACTCTAGTTTACACAAGCTATCAACCTTTTGGGCAAGCCTTGTTGGTGGACAGTCCTCTGTTGTCATACATTGACGTAAGGTATCCAAATTTCCTTCCCTCTAACCTAGCAGTAGGAGAAGCTCAAGACCTCCGCCCCCGGTTGGGTAAAGCAGATGCGTTGGTACCTGTGAGGGACACATCAGCTAACTCTGTTTTCCAAGGTCATTCTGTTCACATACTGGTTGACAAGCCTCATGTTGAAGTCCAACCCTCCGACCAAGAAGAGGCTAAGTTAGTGAACTCTTCGAGTGTCGAAATCGAACAAGCAGAAGGTGAGATGGTGGTTCGGCGAAACATGATAGTTGATCGGTTCCTTCTCGGTGGTTGTCTTGTGCAGTAGCAGCAAACCCAAGGTCTAATTGCTCGTGCTCGGAAGACACCCCGCACTACCGACCAGCCCTTAGTAAGGCCAGAAGATACACCCCTAAGGACCTCTCCGGCTTTTGCCCTGGTCACCTGGGAATTGACCAACGGCGCACGCCCAACCGTGCAGGTCGGGTCCAACGTGGCATCCTCTTTTGCTCCCTATACTGTTGGATGGCACACAATTTTCAAGTGGCACATAATTTTCAGGCTCGGGAGCGAGCCTTTTCTCGTGACTTCTAGTCTAAGGAACTGGGCTTCAGGTGAGGGTGGACAGATTGCTTAGAACCTTGGGCAAGGCCTGCAACTGCGTGAAGATGTGCACTACTTCTCCGATGGGAGTGATGAGGTGCTAGCTGTCCGGCTGCAATGGCACTCTATAGCGATAACATCTCTTACTTGTTTCTTCATTTCTTCTTTTGCTACACAAATATATGTTTATATTTTCCCTTCTTTCCCTTTTTATTTTTTATAATCATTGATATTGTTGTAACAGGCAGCTCAGTTGGCTTATATGATGGAGGACAGATTGAATGACACTGTAGAGGAAGTTGACAAGGAAAGGGCCTTAAAGGAGGTTACCGAGGCCACAGTGAAGGATAAGGATAAGGTTGTGGAGAATGCCGAGGAGTGGACGCGGGAGGCTGAGCGGGCCCAAAAACTGGCCGAACAAAAGGTGGGTGAGACAGAGATTAAGCAAGGGGGAACCAAGCTCAAACTGGTCGAAGCTGAAAGCCTAAACTCAGCAAATATTAAGGAGATTACCGAGCTAAAAGTAGCATTAGAAGCCAGTGAGGATAAGTGGTACAATACAGGTTTTGTTGATGCCGAGAACTTTGTTGAGCCAATCATATATCAGTCTCAGTGATACAGGTTCGGCAAAGGGTGGATGGCGGCCCTGCAAGCTATGGGGTGCCCGATGACTCCCCCCTTAGAAATCATGATTAGATACCCTACCCGGTTCCTCCTCCCTCGGTTCAAAACCCTACTAGCACTGAAGAAGAAGAAGATACTCCGAGTATGAGGGAGTTGGTGTAGGAGATTGACTCCCACGCAGGGTTGATCAATCTTGAGATCACCAACGACCCCAATGTTGCGCAAAACTCGGTACAACTTCAGTTTTCAGACTCTACTGCCTAGCTAGCCGTGGACTCGACTCCAATTCAGCTGGATTAGCCTCAAAACCCCGTCCCTTGAAGAAGAAATAAATTTTGCTTTTGTTTTCTTTTCTTCCCCCTCACCTTGTAAATTTATTTTACCTAGTTTGCTTATGGTCACCGCGATGTGGTGAGAAGACATATTTATCTCAGTTTTAAAAACCTTATGAAAAATTGTTGCTATTATTTCTTGTTGGATTTAAATTATTTTTTCATACTTTGGTTTTGTTCACTTGTAAATGTCAAAAAAAAAAAAAAATAAAGTTTTCACCTGGTTGGTGACCGGGATTGAATCGGACCGGGCTCCTATCCTTAATGAACTTTTAAGGCTTTCGCTTGGTCGGTGACTAGGATCTAACCAGACCAAGCTTTTGTTCTTAGAAAAATCAGGTGTAGGATTTCCACTTGGTTGGCAACCGGGATCGAACTGAACCAAGCTTCTGTCCTTAGGAATTTTAGACGTAAGGTTTCCACTTGGTCGGTGACTGGGATCGAACTGAACCAAGCTTCTGTCCTTAGGAATTTTAGATGTAAGGTTTCCACTTGGTTAATGACTTGGATTGAATCGAACCAAGCTTCTGTCCTTAAAAAAATTTTAGATGTAAGGTTTCCATTTGATCGGTGACCGAGATCGAACTGAACCAAGCTTTTGTCCTTAAAAAAATTTAGATGTAAGGTCTCCACTTGGTCAATGATCAGGATCGGACCAAACCAAGCTTTTGTCCTTAGAAATTTTACATGTAAGGTTTCAACTTGGACAGTGACCGGGATCGAACCGAACCAAGCTTTTGTCCTTAGAAATTTTAGATAGCTGAAAGGGGGGGGCAACAACTCTTTACAAACTGTACATATACCTCATTATTTACAATATCTCATAAATAGTTCTATTACACTATCTATAACACAGACTTTATACAGCTAATGATAAAACTTCTTTAAGTTCTAAACATTCCAGGGCCGAGGAAGCGATCTCTCTTCCATGTCTTCAAGGTAGTACGCTCTTATGCCGGCTATGGTGGTGACTTTGTACAGTCCTTTCCAATTTAGTGCAAGCTTCCCAGCATTGCCATCCCAGGCATTTCCTATGGCTTTGTGTAGTACAAGGTCTCCAGCCACAAAATCCCTTACCTTTACGCCCTGATTGTATCGCTGGGCAAGCTTGTGTTGATAGTTGGCTAGGCGAATCACTGCTGCCTCTTGCTTTTCCTCTAACAAGTCTAACTGACCCACCATTAGGCGTGCATTACTGATTGCTGATAAACTATCCACCCACACACTGCACAAGCTTATCTCCACCGGAATTACAGCCTCGGCTCCGTATGTTAGGGAGTAAGGGGTCTCACCCATTGACCTTCTCGGGGTTGTCCGGTAGGCCCATAGAACATTTGGTAACTCTTCAATCCAACATCCCTTGGTCCCTTCCAGCCTTTTCTTTAATTCGTTCATGATCACCTTGTTCGTGGCTTCGGCCTGATTGTCGCTTTGAGGATAAGCCGAGGTGGAGTACCTGTTCTTAATGCCGAGATCACTATAGTACTTATGAAATCCTTGCTATCAAACCGTAAGCCCTTATTTGATAAAAGAGATTTTGGCACTCTAAATCGGGTCAATATGTTATTCCATACGAATTTCTTCACATCCACATCCCTTATATTGGCCAGCACCTCGGTCTCAACCCACTTAGTAAAATAGTCCACTGCTACTAATACAAATCTTCGATTTCCAGTAGCTTAGAAAAATGGATCGATGATATTTAGCCCTCACTATGCAAATGGCCAAGGGTTGCTAATCGGATTCAAGCTTCCCACAAGTTGATGGATCAACGGGGCATGCCTTTGACAATGTTCACACTTTTGTATATACTTAGCAGCATCTTTCTGCATCTGAGGCCACTAAAACCTTTGAGTCATTGCTTGATGAGCCAAGGATCGTCCTCCTACATGACTGCCACACACCTCTTCGTGTAATTCAACAAGTAGTTCCTCAACTTTACTGGGGTGAAGGCACAACAAGTATAGCCTTCCGAAAGATCTCTAATATAGTCTTCAATCTTCAAACAACCAATATTGGGCAGCAGCTCTACATATCCTTTCAGCTTCCTTCTTATTGTCTGGTGCACGGTCCTTGGCCAAAAAGTCAATGATTGGATACATTTAACACGGCTCAGACACTCTCACACTTAAGACGTTCACCTTGGTATCTATGCTGGGTTCCGTTTTAACTTCCACCTTGATTAACCGGGGTACTTCCTCAGTTAACGATGAGGCCAAGGTGGCCAAAGAATCCACATGCCCATTTTGTCCCCGAGCAATTTGAATCACCCTTACCTTCTGAAACGGGCTTATGGTTTGTTTTACCAACTGTAAGTACTCAATCATCCGTGAATCTTTGGCCTCAAAGCTACCATCTACTTTGTTAACAACCAGTCGTGAATTCGAGTATACTTCTACTTCTTGTGCCCCCAGACCAAGAACAACCCTCATACCAACGAGTAGGACTTCATACTCGGCTTCATTGTTAGACGCTTTAAAACCCAATCTAAAAGAATGCTCCATCCATATTCCTTCTGGTGTGATTATAACAATCCCAGCCCCTGCTCCATCGCATTGGACACATCGTCCACAAATACTTTCCAAGGTCGAACATCCACATGGCACACCATTTCCACTTCCCTTCTCGGGAAGAACTCCGCTACGAAATTAGCCAGAACTTGGCCCTTAACCGAACTTCTAGCCTATACCATATATCAAACGAACCAAGCTAGTCCCTTACTTGGCTATCCGGCTCTGAAGTTAGATCTCTTTAAAAATGATTGCAATGGATACTCAGTTAGCACATAAACGATATAGGCTTGAAAATAATAGGACAGCTTTCTTGTGGCATGTACCAATGTTAGGGCCAACTTTTCTAGAGGCAAATACCTTGTCTTTGCATCAACCAAGGTCTTACTGATGTAATAAACCGGCTGCTATGCGCCTTGGTCCCTTAACAATACAGCATTTATGGTGTGCTCGGACACTGACAGATACATAATAAATCCTCACGGGGCTTCGAAGCAGACAATATTGGTGCCCATACTAAATACTTCTTCAAATCCTAAAAAGCTTCTTCACATTCCTAAGTCCATTGAAAACCCTTCCATTTCTTCAACAATTGATAGAATGGACAACACCGATCAGCAAACTTTGAAACAAACCGGTTTAGTGCAGCCAACATACCAGTCAGGATTTGTGCCTCTTATGGGTTACTCGGTGGCTTGAGGCGTTCTATAGTGCTGATTTGGTCAGGATTCACATCTATCCCTCGGTGAGTGATCATGTACCCCAAGAACTTGCCAGCATCCACTCCAAAGACACACTTGTCGGCATTAAGAAGCAACTTATGTCGCCTAAGTACTTAAAAACATCACTATGGTCAGCAACATGCCCATGCTCTTCTTTGCTTTTCACTACCATATCATCAATATATACCTCCATAGTATGACCAATTCTCTCCCTAAACATCCTGGTCATCATCCTTTAATATGTAGCCCCTACATTTTTGAGGCCGAATGGCATCGCCGTGTAGTGATAGTTAGCCTTAGGAGTGATAAACAATGTCTTTTCCTAGTCTTTAGTTGCCATGGCAATCTGATGATAACCCTGAAAAGCGTCCAAAAAACTCATCCTTGGATATCCATACGTTGCATCCACTAACTAATCGATCTTTGGCATTGGAAAGGGATCTTTGAGCATGCTCGGTGAAGTCCACATACACTCTCCATTTACTGTTTTTCTTTATCACGACCACGTATTAGCTAGCCACCAGAAAATAGACTTCTTTTATCGCTCATGCTTCTTTCAACCTCTTTACTTCCTGCCTAACAACCTCTACATGCTCTCTTGCCAACCTCTAGGCTTTTGCTTTTTCGATGGGTAGGACGAGTCCATATTAAGTTGGTGAGTTATGAACTCCGAATCCACTCCGGGCACCTCATACGAAGTCTAGGCAAAAACATCCAAACTTTGCACCAACAGCAACAACAATTTCCTTTATCCTCATGGAGCATACTTACCCCTATTTGGAAACTTCTGTTCTTATTTGGTAATATACTTATTTTGATCAAATCCTTAGCACTACCAACCCCTTGTCCTCTCGGTGCTTCTGTAATTGCTACAAAGGGACCTCCTCAGCGCTTTTTCTGCTTGATTTCTTGTTGACGACTGCGACCAAGCACAGCTAGGCAACTTGTTAACTTCCCTTCATCGTGGCAATACCGTGCTCGGTATGGAACTTGACTTTAACATGCAAAGTGGATGGATTGCTCCCAAAGCATGAATCCATGGCTACCGAAAATAGCCATATACAACGAAAATGAGCTAACCACTATGAAAGTTACCATTACCTCATTCCCTTCCATATTCATGGGAAGTGAGATCTGACCCTCATAGACGACCATCTGACCATCGAATCCTACTAGTGGCGTATTGTACTTAGACAAATCCTCATTCTTCAAACCCAACCCTTAAACAGATCGGGGTACATTACTTCGGCTCCACTTCCTTGATCCACTAACACTCTCTTCACTATGAAACCATTTATCTGAGTGGTGACTACTAGAGCATCATCATGAGGCTGAGATGTTCCCTCCAAGTCCGCATCATTAAACATAATCGGTTCCCGAAGACACCTCATCCTCTTTCTCGGGGGTTGTTCTTTTCGGTGGCTCTCTACTGGCACTACGGTTAGCACCCTTTTTCTTCAAGTCACCGAAGTACCCATCGAAGCAACATGAATGACCTCTATCACACCCAATGGAGGTGGGAGAATATTACCCAAGGTCTTGTATTTTGCCCAATTTCCCCACCCTTGGGCTCTATGACAAACTCCTTCAAATTTCCAAACCTCGCCAACTATTCTAAATGATCCTTCAAAATCCTACACTGCTCGGTGGTATGCCCTTTATCCCGATGATAAGTACAATACCAATTTTGGTTTCTTCTAGACGGATCACCCTTCATCTTGCTTGGCTACCGGAGTATGACTCATTCTTTATCCACTCTAGAATCTTATGTACAAGCTCCTATAAACATCACCTTCACTTCCCCTGCTCAGTCATCGGGCTCTTGAATCCTCAAACCCCCTCTGGATCTCAGCTAAAAACCTCCTTACCGAGACTCCTTCAAATACGGCATTGTGGCTGGTGCCTTCCTCTTACTCTGCTGTTAGTCATCCTTTAAACTTTTATACTCCTCTATACGCCTCATAAGTTGTCTCATATCCTCGAGAGGCCTCCTGGTCAAAGACTCTCGCAACTTAGAATCTTCGGGCAAGCCCAACCTAAAAGTACTTGCAGTGATCTTCTCATTACCCCATCTGATCTCATTGTATAATTCCCAATACCGACTGATGTAGCTCCGAAAGTTTCCCCAACCCCCATCTTCATAGATAATAGTGCATTCACTAGCTGCAGTATTTGGCTACATATCATAAACCGGACCCCGAACTCCTGAATCAACTCTCTGAAATTACGGATCAATCCCTTCCTTAACCCATTAAACCACCTTAAAGCCTAAGACTAGAAGGAAACACTTTGCTCATCAACGCATCATTCTAACTATGCAGAGACATCATTTGAATATAATGGCTTGTTCAATCGGGTCAGTCTTCCCATCATAGGAAATAAAATGGGGTCTTGTAAATCTGCTCGGCATTGGTGCTTGCTCTATCTCTTCCGAGAACGGAGATCGAGTTGCTTTGCGTAAAGCTTGACTCATGGCGTCCATTACAGCATTCCGAGGCCTTTGCCTTTCATGTGATTCTGAATCTCGGTTAGCGTAGCCCCAAGATTGATCCCTAGACTAATGAGAACCAGATTGATGGGATGCTTCCCCATAACTACGCCCCACACTCGCAGATTCCCTGGCCCACTCATCATAGTTTCTTTATCGACGTCTACCTCGTGCTTCTAACTCCAAGTCCCTCACCAATCTATGTAAGCGTTCCAGCTCCTCATCCCTCCTATCACAATATTCATGATTAGAAATATCAAATATTGATCGGTATGTCTGGGATGATCCCTCCACAGAGCTAGAATGTTCCCCATCTTATTCGCGTCTTCGATCCTCATTCCTCTTGTACCTCCTTTCGCGCCAACTTGAACTCTGAGAAGATCCTCTAGACCTACTCACAATGTAACTCCCTGAACGATGGTCAGACATTGTCACTACTTGAACCTCGACAACACTACAGTTGTGTAGGAGATTCCCACAGACGACGCCAATTGTGCGTACCCAAACCTCCTCCCTTTAATTGGGCTTCTTGTTTGGGCTCATAATTTACTTGTAACCTGGGTATTGGGTTTCTTACTATGGGTAGCTCTCAGCGAGTCTCAAGAATAGGCCTCAACCGTGCAACACTACCTACGCTTTACTACTTATCTGTATGCTCTCTTCACCTCTCTCTTCTCTCACCCAAAATTATCCAACCTCTTTCTGTTGCCCTTCCTCTTATTTATAGATTTAGGATAGTGGAAAGATCATCATTACCCCCTGATCCCATTCGTGTGGGAGGGGCCCAAACTGATTATTCCTAACAAGGAATATGCACCATCAAAATGGAGCTAAAATTGTTGGAATTGGTGCTAGCCTCCAAATATTATTCGCAACGTAATTCCCTAAGGCATTCCCGTGCTGCCGACATATTGCCGAACAATACAGGGATACCCATCGACCACCTTATACCAAGCGGAAGGACAGTGGACCAGTCACGAGATTGGAATTAGGCAAGGTATTATCCAGGTTCATGTGGGTTTGGGCTCACTACAACAAAAGTGGGCTATGGTGACGAAACCTTTTGTCACAATATGTCCTTATTTTGTCACCAAATACATATGGTGACGAAACAGCATTCGTCACCTAAGCTCCATCACAGAATGTATTGGTGTCGAAAATGTTTCGTCACCAATAAAAAAATGCCTTAGGGAAACTGATTATTCCTGACAAGGAATATACGGATCGGAAATGGAGCTGAAATCGTTGGAACTGGTGCTAGCCTCCAAATATTATTCGGCAGTGTAATTCCCTAAGGCATTCCCATGTTGCCGACATATTGCCGAACAATGCAGGGATACCCACCGACCACCTTATACCGAGAGGAGGGATAGTGGGCTAGTCACGAGATTGGGATTGGGCAAGGTATTATCCGGGTTTATGTGGGCTTGGGAGAGCCCAGTGGGCCTGTAGCCGCACACCGTACAGGTGTATTGTTTTGGATTACCACTAAAAATAATTAATTAATTAAATATAAAATTGCAATCTACACATTGTATAACCCCAATATATATATATATATATATATAAAATTGTAATAGTTTTACAAAATAAAATTTGTTAGACTTATATTATCTTTTAGTAATTATGGGCCAGTATACATCATTAATTTGAATTATGTCTCTACCATAAGTCCAACTAGGCAATGTTCTTAAGATTTTGTCATGTAATTTTTTTTTTTTTTTTCCTCATGAAATGAAAGTGTATGTTTTAGTTGAGTAGCCACATGACTAAATCTTAAGAAGGGAACCTAAGGAATAGTAGCTAAAATAATGTACCTAAGTTTTGTCATATATATATATATATATAACTCTTTTTTCCCTATTTTCTGTTTCCAAAAATAGTTTTCTATTTTTGAAATAAGAAAATTTGTTTGGCAACCCAAAATAAATAGAAAATTAGAAGTGTTATTTAAAATCAATCTGTGAAGGAAAATGAATAGCAAAATGTTGTTTCTAGTTTCTAGTTTTCAAAAGCCAATGGAGTACCAGAGTCGAATCTTAGTGACAACCAATTAAAAAAAAAAAAACACTCCTGATTTAATGAATTTTTCCCATTTAAGTTTATTTATTTATTTATTTATTTAATGGTAGTTTTGTAAACTTATACATTTTTATAAGGTAGACAAGACAATAAATGACGTTCCCTTAAAAAATTTGACTTTTCAAACAAGACAAACAAATTTGGACGGAAGTAGTATTAATGTTATATGGCAAATATATTTATGTTCATATAATACCAATTAAATGTAGGAAATTATCACGTCATTGTAGTGCGCTTTGAGAAACGAATTGTTCCTTTCTCATCTTAAAATGCATCCATGTTTGAGATTCAACTTTTAATATATATATATATGTAGAGAGAGAGAGAGAGGAGAGAGAGAGAGAGAGAGAGAGTACACAAGAATGTCCACTACATATTTGTGTCCTTACAACTTGACGAGGAGAGTGATTTTAGCCGAGAAAATATCCTCAATTTCACTTGAATGCATCATCTTTCAAATTAGCAAATTTTAAGGATTTTCCTTTTTAAATTCAGCCAGGCATCTGATCTTTGATTATGAGACTTTAACAGTTTGTAGGATTAAAATTTTGAAACTTGGAAAGCTGTGGCTAAAAGAGACTGGAAAATGTATACCTCAAGCTAAACCATGCTTGATGGCGAGAAAAATCAGAAAGTTTTATTAGCCAAGTAACAGTACAAAGACCATCAGGGGCGGTTAAAACACCCCACATAATTATGGGCCATATGTCCAGGACCCAATGCTGCTTTCACCAATTTATTTATGAGAGGAAAAGGGGGAGGATATGGGTAATGACAGTTGCCTCTAATTTATATACAATAGGCAGATACAAATACGCAAAATAGTATTTTGCGATATAAAGGTAATTTGGATCCACCATTCTAATTCAATGATCCATATAAGCTTCTATTGAAACCTTGATTAAGAGGGCCAGGGAAAGCAACAGCAAACAAAATACAACGCATGGGCTGGAAAAGAATGTTACATTTTTTTTTTTTTGTTGGCAATCAGAGTTGCAACCTACACACCAATATTGATTATCAATGACAATCGTAAAACTTAGGATTGTGTGTCTAAAGAACTTTAAATACATTGTGAACTCGAAGGTACTGATTCCGATATACACCATATTCACATGGATGGATCCCTGTTCTGAAAGCTGTACCATAATCATTTCACTTCCTTCCGCCAACCATACTTTGGCCAGAAGCTCCTGACAGGCTTGATGATGTGCTGCCACTCGTGACATTGCCAAAAACATTAAGATCTTCAAACAATCTGTACGAAGGAATAAAGGGCTTTGGTGCAGCTGCTGGGGCAGGGTTCCTAGGTCCTGGACTCACCCGTGGATCTCCATTCATAGCTGACCCATTGCTTCCTCTTACGGGGAATGAGTTATAGTGCTGCAAGCTTGGTCTCGTTCCTTGCATGGGTGTGTACGCTGCAGCTGTATTGGCCCGTGGATTTGAAAGCATATTAGTGGTAGATAAATGATTCTGATTGGAATAGCCAGGGTTTGGAGCCCAGGGTGGAGGAGGATAGCCAGACGAATATTGAGGATATTGGTGTTGCATTTGTGGCTGGGGTTGAGGTTGAACTTGTTGAAAGCTTTGAGGTTGTAACTGAGGTTGAGGTTGAGGTTGAACTTGTTGAAAGTTTTGAGATTGTAACTGAGGTCGAGGTTGAACTTGTTGAAAGCTCTGAGATTGTAACTGAGGTCGAGGTTGAACTTGTTGAAAGCTTTGAGGTTGTAACTGAGGTTGTGGTTGATGTTGAGCTTGTTGAAAGATCTGAGGTTGTAACTGTCGTGGCTGTTGATGTTGAACTTGTTGAAAGCTTTGAGGTTGAAACTGAGACTGCGGTTGTGGTTGTGGTTGTGGTTGTGGTTGTGGTTGTGGCTGGGCCCAAGGAACAACATAACTATTGTTGGTTACCTGCCCTTGATTTCTGGGATCAGTCTGGGTAGCATAGGAATACCCTTGGGCACTGGGGGAAACAGGCACCTGATGCATGTTTGGGTTAGAGGCAGGTGGAGTGTGGGGAGTATGGGGGGAGGCATATGTTGTCGACAAGGTGATACTCAGAAGGTCAATCATGTCCTGCTCTTTTGTAGTCCTAACTGGTGCAGGTGGATCAGGCAAGGCCAATGCATTACCCGGGACAGAGGTTGAGGCTGAAGAGATTGATGAAGTTGTTGATGGACCTTCAGGGGAAGAGGTTCCATTGCTTTGAAAAGGCTTGGGCTGTGTTTTTGAATGCCTGCATTGAAAGAACAAGTCAACCAATTATGAACCAAACTACACCAAATTAAATTTGACCTACAGAAACAAATACAATATGCATGCATGCTAAACACCTGCTTAAAAAGTGACACTCTTATGATCCCTGGGAGGTAAAAAAAAAAAAAAAAAAAAGAGTTAAGAGCAACCTTCGAGCTAGCTGGGCAAATTCATCTTCCTCTTCCTCCTCTTCATAAATCTTCTGGGCCTTTGTAACAGCGAGAACTGGTTGTGTAGTATTAGATGTTGTGCTAGAGTCTCTTGGACTAGAGCTTACTACTTCACTTGGTTTAGGACTGGAGGCACTTACTTCAGTTGGTTGGGGACTGGAATTTGTAAGTAAAGCTGGCAAGGGGGATCCAGAAGCTATAGCATCATGTTTTGCAAGCAAACCTTGTAAAATGTCATTTAATTCAAGACCCCGGCCAAGAAGTTCCTCGTCCCTGCCACGTAAACAAAAGTCAATGTGAGCAATTCTAAAAAAGCCTGAAAATGCTCAGAGCAAAATGCACAGGCATACAGGGACTGCACACATGATAAAACAAACTACAGTGGTTCATGTCTTTGCAAAAACCTAGTTATGCCTTTATGAGGGAAGTCTGGGGGGAACTAACCCAGTCGTGGTAAGCATCTGCATCAATTTTTTCTGGTTGGAACGACAACGGTTGACAAGATCAACTATAATTTCATCTTTTACGGCCTATATACACAAACAGAAAATCAGGTAATAATCCTACAATATTTACTTAATAATTTGCACTAAGGAAATAATTAAACCACCAATTAACATACCTCACGGTCACTGGGGTTTACAGCTTGCAGCATGTCACTTAAAAGCTCCATAACATTCCACATAGAATCCATACTTGACAAACTAATATAATTATGAAAAATCAATCAGATTATCAAGTGGCACATAACAATCTTTGACCAAAACCCAGAAAAGAAGAAAGCAGAAAGCAGCAGCAATAAGGGACAGGGTGTGCACACAAAAAGTTAAACCCTCACCTCAAACTTTCTATTTCTGTTGCCATTGTTTCATCAAGCCTTCTTGAAGAATTGCTAGGCATTCCATATCCTGCTTGAGTGTTTCTCAGGGTTGGATGTGTTACAGGTGGTGTAAATATAGGAGCTGCATCTAAAGAACGCTTGGGAAATTCTACTCCGGATCGCTGCCATTCATAAAACACAAAACTTTATTTAATATTTCCTTTTCGTTTACTGCATGCACAGAACTTTATTTTTCTTTAACAAGCATGTAAACAATTGTTTAACCTAAAAGGAATAAATGGAATAGTAGTAAGTAGGCTCATCAAGGAGCCAGGACACTTTTGAGGTCAATGTCTTAACAGAATAGGTGCAGTTATAGAGATCAATCTTATATGCATTTCTAGATTCGTAAGGTATATATTACTAATGAAAATGCTCATAAATTCAACTCAAGACTTAATCCCAACCTGATATAAATCATAAATTGAAGTAGTTTTTCACATAAAAATCTATGAGATGTGGTTGACCTAATGCGACATCCCCTGAAATTGCTATCTACTAGAAGGCACTATGAGATGTGATAAGAGCTATTAGCCTACGATCAATTGCTGTAATAGCTTGAAAATAAGTCAAATCTAAAGATAAATCCAGCCATGCAGGAAAGGATCATTAAGCAAAATAGTGGAGTCTAGGTAGCTATGGGCTTACCCTTAGTTCCTCATATGCGTGGTAGTACTGAGGATATTTTCCTCCCGGGCCCCCAAAGGCTTCTTGCCAAGAGTCCAGCAATCCCAAAATTTTGTCCCTCACCTGCATATCTGCCTGCAAAATCCATCCACATAAGTACTTATCACCCAAAAAAATAAAACCCGATAATGATGACGACAATAGTATCAACACCAGCAACAACAAGGATCCATCGATGTGTCTTCTACACTAAGACAGAATCAGTATAACAGAAAGAACTATCAAAAGGAGCAAAAAAAACCCATAACAGCCAAGTCTTAATCCTGAAATTTAGAGGTTGGCTACGAATCCTCAACAGACTAGTCAGTGTCTGCCACAAATTATCGCATTACCAAGAGAAAATTTTTAATGACTAAAATTCCTGAATAAAAACTAAAGGGGCCTCAACATATCCTACATACACATTACAAAGATAAAAAAGAAAAAATCTTCTTTTAAAGCACAGGCAGAAGCATATAATCAGATTATACCATGTAATGACAAATGTATTTCACCAAACACAAATTTCAAACGTAAGTTTAGTAAAGTTGAGTTTACCTCAGGTTTCAATAAACATTAATGTTTTATGGGCAATCAAAAACATTCACCAAATGGAAGGTTCTTTCCCATCAAGCCACATGATCATTGGACAGTGATTGCACTAATCAAATGACCTCAGCCTCCTAGTTCAGGTGGCCCAGACTTTAGAGTTACCACCCTTATGTTAACATACTGTAAGTATGTAAATATAATGTCCAAATGTTCTAGATAACAACGATCGCTTCAAATTAACCCCCACAGACACAGTGTAGGAGTTCCAAATCAAGTTCATCGAACTACTCACTTTGATTACTTATAATTTGGCTCGAATTGTTAAGCAAAAAGGACCAACTAATAACCCAACAAACCTATTTAACATATATTTTGCACTCAGGAAAAACCGCAGATGACAATTTTCCAAAAATAAAAATAAATTTCAACAAGTCATATAACTTAAGAATATCCTATCCACCAGAGTCCATGGTTAAACCCTTACACACGCAACACAAGTTACTTACCTATCATGGTTGGCTATTACTTATCTGATCCCATCAGTTTCCCACTATAAGTGCTCTAACATGCACATACACAAATATCCATAACACCATATCTAGGTTCCTTTCAAATGTTTTCTTCCTAGCACAAAATGACCTCTTCAAACCAGTTGCAGCAAGTAACTGATTGCATGAAATCCACAGGCCATCTATTCTGTTAACATGTATTAGACTCACCTTCTTCCTGACAATTTTGATCATCTCCTCCAGTATTTTCTTCTCAGCAATTTGAAAATGGACATAATCACCACAGTTCTTCACCATCGTCTCCAAGAGCTACAAAAGTTTTAGATTTACACAATTAATCCCATTAATAGATTCTCTGCATACCCCCCACCCTCCCAAAAATAAATAGTAGTAGAAATTTACAGTTTTGACTCAGATAACACTTTCGGATGAATCAAAAGTAAAAGATAAAGGTTCCCAAAACAAAATACCGTCAAAGAGAGTAGTTGAACTTGGGAGTTCCTATTCTGCAATCTTTTCTTCACAGCTTTCACAACATCTTTTGCTTGCCTGAGAAATTAAACACATACCCATCATTTCAATATACCAGCATAACTTTTAATTCACTTTAACCAAATAAAAACACCCAGAAATTATCCCCCACAAACTTTACACGACCCGCTTATTTCAAAGAAATTTAATTATGAACACAATTTTGCCAAAACAGAAAAGACGTTCTTTCTTTTTTTTTCCTTCTCTACGCAATTAATCTTGTGCAGAAATTTCTCAGTGAAGTTTGCAACTTTATCATGACCCTTCAACTAACTATAGCTTAAAAAAAAAAAAAAAAAAAAAAAAAAAAAACCTATTTATACCACAAAAAATTCCCACCTACCATAATCCCTTTCTCTGATTAATACAAGTGACTAATTGAAAACCCAAAAACCAATCATAAAATTAATACCTTTCACTTTTCTTGGCTCTGCAATTTCTATCACAAACATAAATTGAAGCCAAAAAAAAAAAAATCTTTTTCAAAATCATAAATTGTAGCAAGTAATCCAAATTAAATTCTAAACAAGAGACTATATCGATATCATATTAACAAAAAGTAATTAAGTAAAAAATCTTTCAAAAATTAAAAAAAAAAAATAAAAACAATAAAAAAAAAAAAAGGAATATGAGAAAATTGCATGTACAAACACAAAGATACATCCAAAGAACCAAACTTTCGATCAAACAGAAACCCTAGACTCCATCAACCGTCAAAGTCAACCCTCCCAAACACCAAAGAGACACACAGAGAGAGAAAATTACCATTGATGTGAGTTGACGGAATCGCATATATCGATGTTCATAGTCCAATCAGGACTCATCAGAAGATCGCTCGTCGCTTTTTCCACTGCCACTGTTGCCGATGACGAAGACGACGCCATCTCTCTCTCTCTCTCTCTCTAAAACACGCGCACACACAGAAAAAAAAAAAAAAAAGCTTTAAGCTTTAAGCTTCTTTTCTTCCTTTCTTCCTTGTTTGTTTCTCGAGAAAATTGAAAATTGAAAATTCAAAAGCCCTTTCTAGGTTTCACTATTATCTTCCTGGAGCTTCATAATTTTGGGAATTTTGTTCCTCCTTTCTGTTCTTTGCTCTCATCGCTAAATTTTTGATTTAATATTTATATTTTTTTTTTGGGTGAAACTTTTTTTTGTCTTTCTATCCCGCGAATTCTGTTTTTTTTTTAGTAATTAAAAAAAAAAAAAAGAGACTTTTTATTGTTCTATATTCCAAAGCTTCGAGAAAGAGCAAAATTTTATTCTGTGTCAGTGTGTCACAGTTTTTTGCATAAAAAATAAAAAAGTTTGTCACAGTCTTTTAGTTTTAGTTTTATTTATTTATTTTATTTTAAGGTTGTGTGGTCACACCTAGGATACTTATGATTTGGGTTTACTATTTTATTAAAAGACTAAAAAAATTTTATTTATTTAAAATAATTGAGTTGAATTACGATAAAATGAAATTTTGTTAAATCAATAAATTTGTGTAGGTGAAAGTTTTTTAATAAAATAATAGAGAAGATGCAACATGAGTCTACGTAGTTGCTTTGAAAAACATAGGTAACACCCATCTAAAAAAAAAAAAAAACATAGGTAACATAACCCACTTGCAGGTCATCAATTTTGATGCTACGTGGCTTAAGGAAAAAAAAGTAGTTTTATTTATGCCTTTATGGTCCTTTGTTGTGCGTAGAGAGTAGGGAGTAGTTGGATTCAAAACTGAGTATAATGTTGTTGGTTTTATTTATTTATTTATTATTTATATTTAAGTTTGGGGAGAGTGGTGAGAATTGGAGGAAAGTATATTTGGCTTAAAAAAAAAAAACTTTTTTGATATTTTATTGTCTAATAAGTATAATTAATCAATGAAATGGAAAAAAATTTATAATCTTTTATAATTTAAAAAAAAACAATGAAAGAGCATAATAGTCTAATAATAAAAAACTGTGAAATCACTTTTTATATTTTAAAAAAAGAAAAATTTTATATGAAGTCTATTAGTGTTGTTTTGAATATATTGATAAATAAATAAATAAATAATATGTTTGAATCTAATTGCTATTTTGTATAAAAATCACATGATTGCAACATATGTACAATTAATTATTGTCAATGAAATATAACAATTTTTGTATTGCATTTGTCGAAATGCATTTAGATCTTGAATCCCATAAAAAGAAGCTTTTTTTTTTTTTTTTTTTCTTTGCTTTTGGTAGCCTGCTGCTGCATAAGCCTAAGCTGGTTGCAGGTCACTTTTTTTTTTTTGGGGGTAAAAAAATCAAGTCCGATTAACTGTTTATGGGTCCCAATCTATGGTTTTGTATAAAATGTTAAATTCTTTTTGCTTATTGTGGGCCCACTCTACTCTTTTATCACATCAAAAAATCAACTAACTTATTTTATTTAGCTTTTATCCAGTAAAGAGTTAGATAAATTGTTCAAAAATAAACACTTCAATAAAAATCACATGATTGAACCTTATCAAGAAATTTAAGAGTTTGGACAACAAAGTAGGCTTCATTCATTCATTGGTCAAAGGAAAATGTAGAAAACCAACCGTTAGTTTAAGATTTTAAATAGAGAAATGATAGGGATACAATATTTTTACAATAATTTAACAACAAAATTTATGTGGCAATTTATTAGTGATAGGTAAAAGGTAATGTCAGTGATGGATTCAAATGTGAACCAAATATAATACTGAAACCTAAGATTTGCTGTAAAAATGCCGTGAATGTAATGCTCATCTTTTAAGGGTCTAGCTTATCTCTAGTAGTTTTTTAACTAAACATCTAATTTTGTTTTAATGAGAAAGTGTCATATCATCCACTAACTAAACTTTTAGTGGAGATTAAAACTCACTACCACATCATTCTATTTCAATAAGAAACTAACTAAATGTTTCATTGAAAAGCTACTAGAGGTAAGCTAAACCTCTCTTTTAAATATAGACTAAAACTAGATTTGCCAACGTATTTATATAAAGAAATGTTATATTTACAACTGAAAACTCGGATTTGTGTGAAAACATAAGAGTTTGTTTAGACTCCCAATAAAAAATTATGGCTTAATTGCTTTTACTCTAATTTATCTAAGTACGAAACAAAAGTAATTAAGCGCAATCACCAGATGTACTTTAGTGCATACACGTGAACAATTAACAATAAAAGTAAAACATAAGAATAAGAGAAGAGAGATGCAAATATAAGATAACACCAAGACGTGTCATCAAAGAGGAAACCAAAGAACTCGGCAAAAAACATTTTCGTAACCTTCCAAATTGAAATTGATTCACTAGAGAATAAAGTTGAAGTACACGAATAACAAAAGACCTTCCAAACCTAGTTTACCCAATGTACTTGAGCTCTCCAACCTCTTGCTACTAATTGAATTCTCGGAGCCTTATCTTTTCTAGCTCTTCGGATCCCGCACTACGCCCAATTGCATCCGCCAAGCCTCACCAGCTTCTTTTGGCAAATCCCCAAAGCTTCCCAAACTCTAAAATACTCTCTACACTCTGAAAAGATGTATGTTGTATTTGGGTACAAATATTCTCTTAAGGTATGACAATGGGAGAGGGAAGGAGAAGAGACTACAATGATTTTTCACTAAGAATGAGTAGCTCTCTTTCTAAATGATAGGTATGTTGTGTTATAAAAAACCTTTCTAGAGTTTTTTTTTTCTCTGAATGACCTTTCATACTTTTGAGATAATGCGGGTATATATAGTATGGGTGAAAGGTAAGAAAGTCACGCTTAAAAATCCTTTAGGCAGAACGTTTTCCGAGTATTTTGCGGGAAGGCCTTACCCTCGAGACACTCGCAAAATCGACAGCCTGGCATGACTCTTCAGTTTCCAGCATGTGCTTCTCACGTGGCTCTTTTGTGCGTAGGCTTCTCGCGAGACACTCGTGAAATCTACTTGTTCATCCAATACATGCTCGATTTTTCACCAATTTAATACTAAATCCAATACAATAAAATCCCACAAAATATAAGGAACAAAATAATGCAAATACAACACTTTTTGTCATGAAATAAAGCCAACATAAAACATAGTTATAAATCACAACTTTACAACAACAGTTTCACAACATTATAGGGAGAAAGCATTTCATTTGAATTTAGAATGACTTTATTTTGTGAGGATAACATTAATGAGGGGAATGTTAACCAATAACATGACCCAATTAATAAATAAAAGATTTTTTTGTTCTATTTTTCCACTCTCCAAACATTGTATCTTGCTCCCACCATAACTCTTTCCTTTCTTCTATTCTTCGTAGTTATTATTGCCACATTTATAAGGTTTTTTTTTTTTTTTTACAAGATAGAATTTTTACTCTAGCCTAATCTAAGTGTATATGTGTGTAAAACTCTTTTCTGAAAACTTGAATCTCGGCCGCTACCCCCCACACCCCACAAGCATTTATAAGGTTTTCAATCACTTAAAAGTTTCTCTCTTTTTGTGGATTAACTTTGCCACTAATAGTGATAGCTTTTCACTTTCTCAAAGTTAAACTATTTTTCTCTATTGTTATTGATTAGTATGTTTTGAATCAAAAATATCTATGCTAATTATTCTTATTAGTGATTTTAAATTTCGTTTGTTTCATCACAATTATTTATTTATTTATTTATTTTACAAAAAACGAAAATTACAAGGAGGCAGATCAGGTCATTGGATGATAGATTGTTAGGCATATTTGAGGTTGCATTTATCTCTGATTAAATTGTGTTTATTTCAAAGTCCAAACTAACCGAATCGAGCACACTGATTGATAGAAAACTCCCCAACATGTAATCAATCCAATATCCACACCAACAACAACACCATTAGTTTTGAATTTATTGGCATCATTTACTTTGTTATAGTGAAAAACTTCAAAATACTCGACTGGCCACGCTGATGAACAATTTACCTAATTGTAAAAAATCTCTTAAATATATCTAACTCTAGAGCTCACTTTATCCATAATTGTATCTTCTTTTTTGCTAGTTAATTTTATAAAATTTTAACAACATCTAAAATTTTAAGTACCAAAGTTTTCAAAATTCTTGTAAGTTCAAATTGTTACGTTTTGTTTTAGAATAGTTATTATTATTATTATTATTATTATTGCTAAAGAGTAGTTATATTTTTTTTAAAGAGCAAGTATGCGTGATGACACATATATGAGGCTAGTAATAATAAATTATAATTTTTGTGAGAGAGATTAGATTAGAATGATAGGGATTAGGGGGGTCTTTTAGCCTTTATGGGGTGGTGATAAAATCATAAAAGTCAATAGTGGGAAATAATGCACTCGGGTGGACAAAAAGAGATTATTGCAAGTCTCTATCAGGGCCGGCTGTGTCTCTCTCGTTTTTTATGTGTCATTTTTGTACTGGTTTGGTCCAAAAGATTTTGAGATTAATGTTTGGATAATGTCAATTTTGTATAGAATTTAGAGCAAAACCCAAAGCAAGGCATAGAAGAGTCTGAATTTTTGTTACTGTTTTTGGTTTGACCTTTCCTTGTTAAGGTTCATCTAAAATATTCTTTGTTTTTTTCATGGGGTAAGTATCTATATAATATAGTTTAACGCCGTTCGTTTATTTTTTATTTTTTATTTTATTATCAACGTTTATTTTTCAAAATTAAAAACACATATTAAATGGGAATTGTTTATCTTCTAGTTGATTCTCATGCACTTCATTTTTTTTTATTAGCTAGTTTAATGTACAATATGTTTTTCTTTTTCCTTAAAATTGGGGAAATTTAAAAAAAAAAAATTGGGGAAAAAAAGCAGGCCTTGTAGGTCTTATGATGTCATGAATCCTCGGGCAAGTTTATCAAATCTTTGTTTCTTATCCAATACTGGAAATAATACTATTTAATTATGAGAAATGCTAATGAATACACTTAGAATATTAGTTAATAATTCATTTAAAAAAAATTTATAGGAAAAGAAAAAAATAATTAATGTTTTAACAATTTTTTTTTTCATTTTCTATAAAAATAGTGTTAAAACTTTTTAAAAATGCATTCTTAATTAATGTCTTAAAAATACTCATTAGCATGACCCTTTAATTTTAATTATAATGATAATTATTGTTAAAAGGGTAGGATAGACATTATGTTTTTTCTATAAATTTTCCACCCTTGAAAATTAGACAGAAAGAGATGGAACCGGCATTATTGGTTGGAACTGTAAACCTTTGACTAAAACAATACAATTTGAAATGATTAATAAATATGATTTACCTGTCAACTTTATTATTTTTAATTATTTTAAAATTATTTTCTTGATGAATAATTTATACCCACTAAATTTATTTTTCTTTGACCTTTGAAGATATTGTGGATTATGCTCTCAGCTCAATTTGGACATGAGAGTCACGCTAAATTGTTGGGCCTTGCATGGGCTTTTAAGTTTCAACGTGGTCTATGATTTCAATTAGTTTAATTAGTAAAATATTTGATTGTTGAATAAGAGATTTGAGATTCAGTCTTTACTTACATAAAAAATTAATTGGTGCATTGGTCCAATGATAAAGAGTTATCATTTGGAGTGGACACTATAGATTTAAACTCTCTGTCAGAGAAAAAAAAAGTTTCAATGCGGCAGTGGGAGAGTGTTATAGTGATATAACACTGAAATATGAATGTGTAAACTTCATGAGTCATGAGGATATTGCCATTTGATTTAACTGCTGCTCACAAGTTGGTGTTGGTGATGGATGGTAATGCTAAGTTGTGAGCCACAAAAAATTGTCAATCTGAACCAGAAAAAAGAAAAAGCCATAGTATGGTTGCAAGAGGGATACCCCCATCATGCCAAATCTCACCGCAGAATACAAACCAGTCCAAAGTGATGGAAAAGAACGGTCAAGATTGAAATTTCAATTCCAAGTTTGAGCAAATATTATATTACTTTTTCCTCTTATAATGTTTCCAAAACAAGAACAGATTTAAAAAAAAAAAAATTTGTTTCTTTGGCATCAACATCAGGTTTTAGAAAAAATTTCCCTACAATTCTTTTGATCTAAGGGGAAGAAAACCCTCATTTGATGGATGTCATCATCACTTTGCTATAGCATCTTTACAAGGTTTGACACTTTCAATGATCCTTAGGAACATTCAAAAAGTCATGAAAGCATATACTAGTCAACAGTTCTTTCTATCAACCATGATCGAACATTTACTGTGATGGAATATGTTCCATGGAAACACAATCACTCCCCATTACTGCAAAAGCAGCAGCCATTTATGATTAGAATTGACTCTTATTTTCTAATGCCAAGGCCCTGTCCCAGCCCAAAATCATCATGGGCTTCTAGTATATACCACAATCGACAGAACTCACTGTATTTGCTTTTCAGGACACAACACTGCCATACCAATACCATTTTCATTTTGGTTTATTTTGAGAGAGAGAAAGAAATAAGATTATTAGAATAATGGTAATATATATATTAAAAATGTTCAAGCTTTTGGGACAACTAAGTATAGTTTGTCATATTCCTTGGGAGTTCTCTATGGATGGAGCTAGCTTAAAGAGGCGAGAGCATTTCTCAGAGATGTTCTTTGCATGCATTTTAGTTGTTTGCCCTTTGTAGAACCTTGATTTATTACAAAATGCAAGACTGCTTGATTTATATTTTTAAATTGAAATTTCAGAAAAAAGTCACAGGAAAACTTTATATTGTGAAAATAAATTAGCTTTTATCCTTTCTCTTTTTTTCAATGTTTTGCATGATGTTTCAAACCAACTTGTGATCTTAAAATCATGCCTAGAAGTAATACACCTCATAAGGCATTGAATTGGTTGATGATGACATTTTGGCACTGAAATCAAATCTTTAGAGTCTAAATCACTAAATTCAAGATCCCCAATGTGCTGTCTGTCAATGAAAACATTGCTCAAACATGTTGATATGCATCATATAATGGTCCATTATAACAAGGATAAGCCACATGAAGTTGATTCGAAAAATCAACATGTATTTAAAATGTGAAGCCCAAAATTCAGTTGGAAGAATTGAAACTTTTTGGTTTTCAGTTATTAAACCAAATATGAAAGCCATGAAGGTCTTAAGAGATTACAATTTTAAGCCAATTCAAGGCGTAGGGTAGTGTCCAATACTTAAATTATTTTCCAGATATTGTAATGTTCCTCCAATGTTCTTATGAGAAATCAATAAAACCAGAAGGACCAAAAAAAGAAAAAAAAGAAAAAAAGAGTACATATCCAATATGCGTTCTAACATGATCGCGGTTCCTTTAACAAGTTAATAAATATATATATATATATATATATTAGAATTACAAAGGCAACAAGCTAAGGACACCAACATATTTATGGCTCTAAGAAAATATTCAGTGGTTATGTTTTTCTTGTACATTACTATTTTCCCCCACTCCGTACCGTACAGCAAGCTTGAAGAGTTTAAACTCTTTATTTAGGCATATAACTGGAATTTCATCATCTCATTCTTCTTTGCTCTCCTGGTTAATCTCGTCTAGAATGACAATAAGTGCGACTATGAATGCGTAATCGATGTTAGGATAAATTGTCACTGAAAAGTTGTCCTGTCCCATCACAATGCTCTGAACGGTTTGCTTCTTGTGCATCTGCATTTGCCAAAATCATCAATTGAATTAGTCTATGATGCTCTCAATTGTAGCCTCCTAAACAAACATCACTTTTCCTATGATACCTTTAATTTTAATTAAATTCATCAACGGATCAAGTTACACATTTTTTTTTACTACCACTAACATGCTTTGTTTTTCTTGTTAGTACATAATGAAAATGATGTTAGTGATGGACTAATATGAAAGTATTATACTTTCAATAAAAATTTGCCACCTAGAAAAAATTTTGTATCACTAGTACTGTTGCCTAAATTCATTAAAGAAGTGATTTATATTGATTGCATGTTACATTAGGAACAATTAATGAGAAATAGGTTCTTACTTGGGCAACAATATTGGAAGATTGTCCATGATAAACGGTACAAGATTTTTCATTCCAACTGCCTTCAACTTTGTAGTCACAAACATCCTCTTGTGTATTATTTGCCAAGAACACATGTAATTTGACCTTGAATTGGAGGAACGAAGATCGCTTAGCAGTAAAGATTAGATTGCTGGCGTTCAGGCTATCACCCCTAAATGCAAGCCATCTATCATGTGCGGTAAGTAGCTACACAAAATTCAAAACAAATTAGTTTTAGCATATACAATTTAATTAAGCTAGCACATATATGTGTGTGCGCGCGTGCATTAAAAATATTAAACCTTAGGTTTAAGAGTCATAATGGGAGTTCCAGTAGCATCAAGTATGAGACGACGTGTTTTGATGCTAAACAATACTCCTTTAACTTTGAATATGACATTGCCACCAGTGTCTGTGACAGCAAAGTTGCCATCGGTTATGGTGAAGACCTTTCTAACAACTAAAAGATCTACAGGGTAAGGTGCACAATACTGAGGACCAATGACTGCTTGGGTTTGAACAAATTGTGTACCACTTGGTTGAGGTTGAGGCATTGGGGGGTAAGCAAATTGTGTAGCATTTGGTTGAGTTTGAGCCATGACTGCGGGGTTAACAAATTGTACATCATTTGGTTGACCCATGATTGGAGGGTTAGCATATTGTGCACCATTTGGTTGAGCCATGATGGGGGGATATTGTGCACCATTTGGTTGAGCCATGATTGGGGGGTTAGCATGTTGTGCGCCATTTGGTTGAGCCATGATTGAGAGAGGGTTATCAAATTGTGCACCATTGGGTTGAGCCATGATGAGCGGGAGCACAAAATTAAGCCTTAATCTACTATAGGTAGCCCTCTTGTTCCAAAATCCAAACCCTCTTCTCTTTCAAATTACTATCATTCTTTTGAAGAGAAAGGTTTAATAAAAGAGCACTTTAGAAATATTTGTTTGAGATCAGGTAATTATTTGTGGTCACAGTGCAAAGACACAATATTTTTAGAAAAAGGAAATTGGCCGTACAACTGTTATGTACGGGAAACTTGTTGAGAAGAACTGATTTTTTTTTTTTTTGAAGAAAAAACTATTATCAATATGTTCAGTGTGCGTTTGAATTAGTTTTTTTTTTTTTTGTTTGTTTGTTTGTTAAAACTGATTTGTTTATTAGTTGAAAACTTGCAAAAATACAATTTTACCTCTAACAAGTGAGGTTTTAAAAAGTGTATGTGAGCCAATAAGAGAAAAACTTATCCAAACGTACCTAAGCCTCGCCTAAAAAAAGACCACAAAGAAAGAAAGAAAGAAAGAAAAAAAAAAAAAAAAAACTAATCCCATAATTCTAAGTAATAATAAAGTCAAAAAAAATTAGAGTAGCAATTTTTTTTTCTTTTTTAGAGCTAAATGTTATAGGTGATCAATGCACTTTATTCAAAAAATATTTAAATTTCCAAATTTTTTGTTCTTTACAGAGTTTTGAATAATACAAAAATGTTTATCAACAAAAATGGTGAGGTATCCCCTTAAAAGAAATAACTCTACGGATACACTCATTTTTGCAATATGTTAAGATGTCAAATTGTAATTAGAGTAACATACTATATCACTTTTACTTAGATTTATCACTGATATTACTTTTATTATAAGGCAAAACTTAAGTACAGTACTTAAGCGTTGTTCCTTAGGTTCTTCTCTTAAGATTCAACTATATAACTTTACTTAACTAAAAATATACTTTCATCCATTGAGAAAAAAAGTCATATAGATGAATTTTAAGAGGAAAACCTAAGAAATAACACCTAAATACTATACTTAAGTTTTGTACTTTATCATATAGGATTAATTATAACTTAACACCTTTAACATGTAAAATTGATTGTGAAATTAGGTTTGTTCTTAAATTTAATGTAAAAGAAAAAGTAAAAGAAAAGAAGGTGAAGTAACAGAACAACAAAGTGGTAACAGTAATACAATCTGGATTAAATGTTTGGGTTGAACGATTCAAAAGCCATGTCTCACGATGTTACTTCAGAATTTGCTTAAAGTGGCTTTACTGATTAGACTCAACTCTGTGGTGGCTTTATTATTCAATGTTCACACAAACTACCATAAGCAAGCACGCCCAACTCATTTCCTTCAACCATACAATACAAGGATAACATGAGATAACAAGAGACCTGGGGGCCCAGACCCTAATACAATACAATACAAGGAGAATATGTTCAACTATAGCTACAAAGCCCATTATTTAAGTAAATCGAGGAAAGTTCACTCGTGGTGAAAATAACAAAAGTGGCACACATTAATTTCCTTCCAATCGTGCTGTTACAAATCATCTCAATCGTCGTTGGCTCCCTCATCGTTAATGTCATCAAGAATCACAATAAGCGCAACTATGAATGCATAATCGATGTTTGGGTAAACTGTTACCGAGAAGTTTTCTTTTCCGAGCAAAACACTTTGTATGTTTTGCTTCTTATGCATCTGCATTTTCCACATTAACCAGTTGAATTTGTCTAACATTTAAGCCTGCTAAATGAAGCATGTAAATCATTAATTTCACTAGAACCAAAAAGGTGCAAACGTCTTGATATTTTGGAAGTACTCAAACACTAATTTATTTAGGCTAAAAAGTCAATTACTTCTACAATATGTTATCACTATTCACATGACATTCATAATAATTGCAAATGTGAGTTTCGATTAGGTTAATTGCTATGAAGCTGCCTCGGGGCAGAAAGTAAATGCTGATAAGTCATCTGTCTTCTTCAGTCACAACACATCCCATGAAAAAAGACGTGAGGTGTTAATCCTTGGCCAATGCAAGACACTAGACAAAGTAAATATTTGGGGCTTCCTTCCATTTCCTTCCATCATTAGAAGATCTAAAACTGAAGTTTTTGCTGAAGTGAAGGAAAAGGTTGGGAGGAAATTAGCGGGGTGGAAGGAAAAATTATTGTTCATAGGAGGAAAGGAGATCTTGATAAAGGCCGTTGTGCAAACGGTTCCCACATATACAATGAGCTGCTTCTTAATCTTGAAAGGGTTGTGTGAGGAGATTGAAGGGATGATAAGAAGGTTTTGGTGGGGGCAGAGACAAGAAGAATCAAAAATTGCTTGGGTGAGCTGGGCTAAGATGTGTAAATCAAAGTCAAATGGTGGTATGGGCTTTTGAAATTTCCAAGCTTTTAATCTAGCAATGCTAGCGAAGCAAGGATGGAGACTCCTGACCAATCCGGGTTCCCTTTGTGCCAAAGTCTATAAAGCTAGGTACTACCCAAATGGGGATGTTTTGAAATCAAAGCTTGGCCACAATCCATCATATGGAGAAGCATCTTTAAAGCACTTGAAGTGATGCAGAGGGATACCCGATGGAGAGTTGGCAATGGCAAGCTAATCCACATATGGGAGGACAAGTAGCCTCCCACCCCAACAACCTATAAGGTAATCTCTCCCCCTCGGCCTTTTGATGATTTTCCTATGGTTTCTACATTAATTGATGAAGACTCTAAAAGATGGAAGGTTGATATACTGAAGGCCTTATTTCTTCCCTTTGAGGTAGAAACAATCCTCAATATACCGCTAAGTAACAATTTACCTGAGGATAAGTTGATTTGGGTCGTAAACAAAAGAGGGGAATTTTCAGTGAAGAGTGCATATTATATTGCCCTCAATGTAATAAACCCAGCTGGATGTGTAGAGTGTTCTCATGGTGAATCTAGAATTCCTTTATGGAAACGGATATGGCAGTTAAAAATCCCTCCAAAAATCAGAATATTCACATGGAAAGCTTGTGTTAATGCCTTGCCAACAATGCTAAATTTAAAGAAGAGAGGGGTAAACACAGACGGAATGTGCCCTTTGTGTGGAAAGGAAGGCGAATCAATCCCCCACTCTCTCTTTAAATGTGATGTTGTGAAGGAAGTATGGAATCAATGGAAGGATTGTCCATTTGTAATTGGGGCTGAAAACTTGGATTTTGCTGACACTGCATTAAGATTGTTACATGCAGGAACTATTAGGGACCTGGAAACTATGCATATTTGGCTTAATAGAAACCAGAGGGTGTTTGAGTCGGTCAGCCAGGAGGCAAGTCAAGTCTGGAATTTGGCAATGAATGTCTGATTATAAAGAAGCGTCAAAACTTTTTCTGGTGGGTCCGTTGTCTTGTGAGGTTAGTTGGAAAAAACCCCCTGCTGGTGTATACAAGATAAATGTTGATGGGGCTACTGCAGATGATGGGAGATGCTCAAGCATTGGGCTGGTCATAAGGGATTTTAGAGGAGAGATTGTTGCTGCCCTTTGCAGAGTACTCCAAGGCAATTTTTCGGTGGATGAGACTGAAGTTCTAGCAGTGGAAGCAGGGATTCTACTTGCAAAGGAAATGTGCCTTCATCATATTACTATTGAATCAGACTCACTCTCTGTAGTGCAAAGAATTTTATCCAAGGAAGTCAAAGGAGAAATGGGCCATATTGTCCAAGGAATTCTTTCTCTTCTTGATTGGTTTAGTAGCTGGCAGGTCAGGCACCTGAAAAGGGAGTACAACAGGATGGCACACGAGCTTGCTTGGTTTGCTAGACGTAATAATATTAGTCAGGTGTGGAGAGGTGTGTCTCCTCCAGTAGTGAGAAATCTGGTCCACATGGATTGCTTGTAACGGTGCTGCTTCCTTCACTTTGTTGTACTTCAATTTCAGCTCTAGTGAAAGTTATTCTCATAAAAAAATAATTGCTAAATTTATTGTGGTCATGAAAAAAAAAAAAAAAAAAAAACAAACGGGGTCTAATCTTGCCTACGTTCAGCAAAAAAAATAATTGCTAAATTTATTGTGGTCATGAAAAAAAAAAAAAAAAAAAAACAAACGGGGTCTAATCTTGCCTACGTTCAGCATCTTGACTGATGAACATGTAATATTTCTTTAAATCCTATTGTATCCAAAAAAAAATTTACAAAAAGAAGAAAGAACAAAAAATAAAATAAAAGAGAGTAATGCTAGGAACAATATATTTTTTACTTTTTTTTTCTTTTTTTTTTTTCTTTTTTCTTTTTTCACAATTGTTGTGATTGGAGTATGATCACTTTCATGTCATCACTGAACCACTTTTTTTTTGGAAAGCATCACTGAACCACTTTAATTACGCACCATTCACAACAGACTATATTAGTAGTTATTAAAAATGTTATGTTCAGAACTTATTGAAACGAATCTCACCTGGGCAATCACCGTGTTAGATTCTCCGGCATAAATGACGCAAGATCGTTCACTCCAGCTCCCTTCGATCCTATAGTCACAAACATCCTCTTTTGTGTTATTTGCCAAGAACACATGTAACTTGGTCTTAAATTGGATCATTGAAGATCTCTTAACGCTAAAAATTAGGTCTTTTGCTTCCACACTTCCACCCCTAAAAATTTGCCATCTATCATGTGCACTCATTATCTGCATAAACAGAAACAAAATATTTTGGTATAATACTATAATTAAGCATTTGCAATTGCATAGGCTGTAAAACTCAAATAACATGACCATTTGCAAATAGCCAAGAACACAAAAAATATAACAAAATCAAAACATAGAACCATGAATTTAAGGATCACTTTATTCTGTCTGGACACCATACTTTTCACAACTTTTCTTCATGTATTACGTTATGATCGGAGAAAAACGTTACTTTCAATTGAATTCATCGTTAACACCACTTTTATTATGCGCCGATCAACACAGAACAAGTCAACAGTTGTATTGCTAGACTCAATAGGAGGAAAACAAAAAACAAAAATCAAACCTTCTCTCGAAGAGTGACAATGGGATTTCCAGCAGCATCAAGAAGAGTACGACGGTCATGAAGGGTTAGTAAGGTACCTTTGACTTTAAAAATGACGTTACCATTGATGTCTGTGACAACAAAGTTGCCATCGGTAATGGTCAAGACCTTTTTGACAATAGCAAGATCAACAGGGTAAGATGCACAGTACTGAGGACCGATGATCGGAATAGGGCTAGTGAATTGTGTACCAGCTGGAGTTGGAGCTGGAATAGGCTGATGAGCCATGATCAAAGAGAGAACTGGGATTGAATTGAAGAGGAATGAGTTAAAAAGTGAAGACTCGCACTATTCTTGCTTTTGGGTCTGAATTTTGGTGTGAGGCTTGTTTTATAATTCAGTGTAAGGGACCGTTAAATGTGGATCGTACTGGTGCCTCTTCTCTTGTCAAATTCAGAATCATTACTTGTTGATTTTTTTTTTTTGGGGAGAACTTGTTGATATTTTGGGTATGTGATAATCTCATACTAGTATGTCACATGTGCACAGTGCACGCGTCATTTCTTTTATTTTTGGTAAATTAAGAATTTTTTTTTTTTTGGTTGTTGTTTGGTAAATCAATAAGAGATATCTTTGCATTTAGGGCATGCTCTCAACACGTCGGCACCGTAAATTCTTAACCATCCAACCCAATCCTATGCATAAAGTTCCTTTTTTAGGTTAATGGTTGGTTTTGTTTTGTTTCTATTTTTTGGGGTTAGATTGGGTTTGGGCTAGAATATGACTAACCCAACCCAATCTAATAGATTAAAAAATATATGCATTTTGAATTTGTTAATTTGATTTATTTTGTATTTTAATTTTTCTCTTCGATTTATTTCAATATTTTGTGACTTAGATTAGATAAAATTGGAATATTAAACAAAATTGTGTAAATTGTAATTATTTATTGAAAAATAAATTTAAATTGTTTAATGAAAACTCAATTTTTAATTAGGCTTAACAATCAACCCCAAGGCCTGTTGGGTCGGTGGTACCGTTGGTGGGCTCCAGCCCACACTTCATAGACTTGCAGCACTTGTTCATTAATGAGCTAGTCTCCCAAAGTCTCACAAGTCAGCCTTAAGCGTGTTAGTGTGTTACACGCTAAAACTGAAAAAGGAGCTGAAGCAAATTAAGTACATTTGATGCCAGAACATTTTGCATAACTTTTCACACATAAATTTGGTAGATTTCTCTTGAGAATTTTTGAGGGCTACAACTATAGAGAGTCAAAGTGAGTTAAAGTGTTTAAAAGAAAGATCTTTGCTATTGATTGATTTTGTGGTGAGATTGTATTTACTGCATGATATTTATTTATAGTATATCCAATTTATTGTAGACTTAAGTTTGACATAATTTTGATAATTGTAATCTATTTCATAGTGGATACTCTCTGGAGTTGTCCTGTTGTTTTTCCCTCGGAGGGGTTTTTCATATAAAATTTGGTATTCTTTTGTAGATGTGTTGTCTATTGATGCTTGCCGAAATTTATTGTTTCCATTATATTGCTATTTGCTTGATAGTCATTTATTTTACTTTAGTTCCACATAGACATTGAGTGGACTCGGGATTTATTCCAAGGCCCCCAACCCAACAACCCAACCTCATCCAATTTTTACGGGTTGGGTTGAGCAATATCGTAAACCCAATCTAACCCAACGGATGTATGTGTTTTGAGTTGCTAGAAAGTGGCTCAAGTTCATTAAAATGCTTTGTTAGGAAGAGGTGTCAAGGTTTGGACTAAAGTTTGTATGCATCTAGCGGTGGCATGATACCATCTAAAGAAGTAGTGTTCAGTGTTCGATTTTTATTATTGGCACAATTTTGTAGTGTGGACATTTCTTTGCCTTGATTATTATTGGTTTCTTTAATATGAATTACTAATGATATGGTCACCTAAATACATATTTGTCAGTATTTGTTCCCAGTTTTATGTTTCAAATGAGTATTGAGCCTTTGTGATAGACTCAATATTCATGTCAGGGGAAGCAAACTTATTCCAGGCAATTTGATGTTAGATACTATCTCTATAACTAGTGTTTTGTTGAATAATATATAATGAGAAATGGCATCAGGATGGTGATATTACTGGACAGCACAACCTTGATTCACCCCTTAGAATGCAAAGTTTAGAAACTGAGCTTCATTGTTTTGACTTTCGCATTTCTATTTGATTTGACTACTTTATGATAGTTGTCAATTCTTCTTCTTTTTCATTAATCTTGTTTTATCACAGTTCAGAGAATTTGTATATTCTAAGAATTTATGTGTCATGCCCCGAACTCAACTATAAAGATAGGCACGTGACAACTACCACATGTTTATAAAGTAAACCCTCTACAAGTGTGTAAGGGCTTGAAATACACACTTCCAACTGAAATACACAACCAACTTCCCTCTTGTTCATCCTTGACCAAGGTACAATTGGAAGCTTCTACAAGAGAACTAAGTCTTTAAGAATAAACTATAGGCTGTCACATCAACTTTTTGTCACCCTTTACTTGATGTGAATAGTGCCCAGAGGTTGTGATATCAGCTGAAGTCTAATGGGTGATGGAACTTTATCATTTTCCTCAAGACTATATCTCCAGTGGAAGGGGAGCTAAAACCAAGTTATCCAAATCTTAACAAATCAATGCCATAAATGTCAACAACGTTCAAAATATGGTTCATGTGCCAAGCCCATGAATTCTAAAGGGGAAAATTTGGGAATATGTAGTTTGGAGGGCATAAAGAGATCTCTAGTAGAATCCTTTGAAGTTGGCTTAAACTTTGACACCTAGCTTGGGGTGTTGAATCTTACTTCCTAGGGTCCAAATCTTAGTTGCAGCACTAAGATTCCTCTTTGATACCTGCCTTAATCCTATTGGTTAAACTCAGCTTCAGAAATCTTGACATATAATGCAAGATTACCCTAAATACTCACCATGTGTCATATTACCCAATGAAGCAAAGTAATCCCAAAAGCAAATCTCCCATTTATGGCCAAATCCTAGGATAATTAAATTTGTTGTTCTGTCCTTGATCAGTCCTACGTTTTTGGACTTTTGTTAATTAATACCTCCCTAAACACCATTATAAAAGGGTAAGCGCACTAGCCCACAAAACACAAACCAGTTCCTCTGAAATTTCTAGTTTTCTTGCCATTTTGTTGGTGGTTTAGTTGTTCCCGAGCTCATAAATCATTCCCCTTAGCCCACACTCACTTAGTCTCAGACATTCCCTTTCCTTTTCTGCATATTCACACCCCATAAATGCTTCCTAATCAGTCACAAACAACCATTTACCCATTAAATCCTTAACCTCAGCATTAACTCCATCACACCACCACAAGCTTAAATACCTACTCACTTAAAATAGCCTACACTACCCCATTCATGCCCTATGTATATATATTCCCTAAAATCTTAGTTCAACATTTGCTGCACTGAGTTGGAATATTTCTCTCCCTTCACACCATGCCAATTAACCTCTTTCTTCTTCCATGGAACCTCTAATTTTTACTTTTTGTTTTACAATTAAAGGATATAATGTATTTGTAACAGTAGAATTCTTCCCTCATATTGATGTAATGATAGTTGAAAATACAGTAAATCCCCCTGACCAAGACACACAAGGAATTCCAAGAGTGATTACTTTCTTAAATCTATTTAATAATTGAATTGCTAGACTTTAAGTGTAATTTTACCCTACTACTGGAGAATTTATTTTTCTTGTATTATCAAAACAGGACCATTGTAATAATTAACTATTGTGAAGTATTTTTATTGAGCTTTTGTTGCTATTTTGTCAAAGTGCAGCCTTTATTTCTTGCTTAGATATGCTTATCACCATACCGATGTTATTGCTGATAAAAGTGATGATGAGTGGCATATTTTGATGACGTGACATGCTGTTGTGGCAATGGTAGAGTACGTGATGATGTGGACAAAGGGTTGGCATGGCAGCTTATGGGAGTGACACATGTTTGCCAACAATATATGGACAATGAAGGCGTGTAAGAAGCTGATTTGGCACGTCGAGGTGTGTGGTAAAGGCTTTAATCAACCTTTGAGTGTCGACGTCTTTGGTTTCAAGTAAATAAAGATCAAATCTTTTGAGTGATATGGTTGAAAACGTTGCTTGAAAGGCTTGGATCTAACAAGGATAGTGCTCAAATGAAAATATAATAAGAGGGAGTAATACTCCAACTGCCTAATAAATTTCCTTTTTCTTTTTTTTTTTTTGATGGAATATAAATTTCCTTTAAATCAAGGTGATAAGAGTTATTTCTTTTCATCTCTTTTTAACTACTTATGCTAAATCCCTTCCCAAAAAAAAAAAAAAAAACTACTTATGCTAAACGGTGTCGTTGCACCCCCTGTCTTAGACTCAATTGCGTCGCTTTAGTTGTTGCCAATAGTAACTTCTTTTCATCGCTCTTTCATCCCTCTCTGAGTCAGAGAGCTATGACCTCGTAATCCCATTCCCCAAACTCATATTTCTATCTCTCAATTTCTACATCCATTTTAATCCCTACTCTCAAAATGGTCAGACTCTCCTCTCTCAAATCCTCCACCAACAACTTCCTCAGAAAACACAGAAAGTGGCCACACTCACCTTACAAAACCAAATGGCACCAAATCTTCAATCAAAACCAAGCCATGCAAACACTAAAACAAACCACAACAACAACAACAATAAAAACAGAACCCCCACATCAAGAACAAATCTCAAACAAACAACCCCACCTCCTCTCAACTCTGATACACACCTTTAACACCTACAACTGTGACCCAACCCCAACTGCCTATAACTACCTCATCAAAACCTTTGCTGAAACCTCTCAACTCCACCACATTCCACACGTGCTCCACCACCTCAAACGTGTCCCAAAATTCCAAACACCCGAATATGTTTTCATTAACCTCATCAAAATTTACGGCAATGCCAATAAACTTGAAGAGGCTGTTTCTTTGTTTTATGAAATACCCAAGTTTAGTTGTGTACCTACAGTGCACTCACTCAATACTTTGCTCTCAGTGCTTTGTAAAAAAAGTGATGGGCTTAAATGGGTTCCTCAGGTTTTGTTAAATAGTCATCAGAAAATGAATATAAGGATTGAAGTGTCAACTTTTAAGATATTGACTAAAGCCCTATGTAGAACTAGGAGGGTTGGATATGCTATTGAGGTTTTGGACTGTATGATAAATGATGGGTATGATTTTGATTCAAAGATTTGCTCTTTGATATTGAGAACTTTGTGTGAACAAGAGGGTTTGAGTGGTTTTGAGGTAACGGGGTTTGTCGAAAGAATGAAAAAGTTTGGTTTTTGTCCTGGGATAATGGATTATTCTAATGTAATAAAGCTTTTGGTGAAGGAAAGGAAGGGTTTTGATGCTATGGAGGTTTTGAATCAGATGAGAATAAATGGGATAAAGCCTGATATTGTTTGTTACACTATGGTTTTGAAGGGGGTTATTGTGGAAGGGGATTTTGGTAAAGCAGATGAGTTGTTTGATGAATTGCTTGTGTTGGGTTTGGTTCCTGATGTTTATACTTACAATGTGCATATATATGGTTTGTGTAAGCAGAATAGTGTGGAAGCTGGGATTAAGATGATTGGTTCAATGGAGGAGTTGGGGTGCAAGCCCAATGTGATTACTTATAATACAATATTGGATGCATTATGTAAGGCTGGGGAGTTGAGTAGGATGAGGGAGCTTGTGAGGGACATGGGAGACAAGGGTGTTGAGTCCAATATTCGGACTTATAGGATTATGCTGAAAGGTTTAATTGGTGAAGGTGAAATTATGGAAGCTTGTGTTTTGTCTGAGAAAATTTTGGACAAATTTTTCTGTCCTCAATGTGAGACATTTGATGAGGTAATATTTGGATTGTGCCAAAAAGGATTGGTTTGTAAAGCAATGGAATTAATGCAGAAAATAATTGGCAAGAATATTGCTCCTGGGGCTATGGCCTGGGAAGCCCTGCTCCTTAGCTCTGGATCTAAACTTTGCTTTTCAGAGACTATTTTGGCTGGTTTGGTGAATGGTGAACCCACTGTAAACTCACCCAGTTAAGTTGCTGGAATGGCAACCTTGAATTGGTGAATGGTGAACCTACTATAAACAAACCAATTTAGGTTGCAGGAACAGTAACCTTAATGTGGTGAATGGCAAACCCGATATGAAGTGACCCCTTTATGTGTTTTTTCTCATTTCCTTCACTTTTTTGGTGGTTCAATTCTATTGTTTTTGGTTCTAAAGGTACCATAATAGCATTAGTAAAACTTCAGTACAAAGGAGTCTGGGGTAAGTCGCACCCCATGCATCAAAAGAGCGAGCTAGAAGGCAGCCTTATTTTGCAAGATGATATGCACAATAATTTCTCTCCTTGTGTGAGTGGCACAAATGATGGGAATCCAGCTTACTAAGGTACCTGCAAGCAGAAAAAAATTGGTTCAAACTAACTCTAGATCAGGCTGCTGTTCCCCTCTACTGAGGGCTGTGTCTTGTATTAGATCATAGGTGATTTGAGAACAATTTTCTTGTTAAGTAGATAATAGAATAACTTTCCTCCTTTTCATATTTATGTATAGCATGTCTTCGCGTTCATCTGTACTTATCATCCACGACCTCATTGAATTAATGGAACTATTTGGTTCTTATAAACTATATGATACACATTGATTGTCTCTCTAGACTTAATTATTTGCTTTTATTTCTATAATGAAAATGTATTCGATAAAGACTTTACCTCTATAGATGTCTGATTGCTTTCTGTTTTGGGTATTTACTTTTTGAAGTCTAATATTTTACTTGTGAAATGTATAGCTTGAGATTCCTCTAACTCTAAGCGCTGGTGTGATGGTCAATGTGTTTCAAGTGCATTTGTCTTCACATGGAGGAATCCAAATACCCTCAAATTTTCTCTGATTGTCCAATCATATGTTGGAGTTGGTTTGTTGCAAAAACAAACTTGCTGCAGATTTTTTTATACGACTAGGTAAGCTGCATTGTAATCCAGGCTGCATAATAGGTGGAATCTAAACCCATATATATGCTAATCCAAGGCTGTTTTGTTTATCGATTTTATTTTGGTGACAATGTCATTTCTTTAGGCATGCAAGAGCTTTACTGAACATAAATTGGATTTTCATCAGTAATATGGAGGATCAGAATCAGATGATTCGGTTCATTTAATCAGAGGCTAGTTTATTATAAATGATCCTTTGAGACACCTGCTAATTTTTAATTTGTCCTGCCTAAATGTATCTCTCTCCCTAGTGCCTACCTCCAATTTATAGTACTTATATCAGTGGGTTCTTGTTGAGCAAGATAGAGGGTAACATCAAATATGAATATATCATGTCTAATCTAGCACCAGGTGCCATATAAAAATCACATATCAAATTAAAATAGAGGATCACTTTTTTGACACCTAAATTTGTTGATAAGAACTAATCAAAGCAAGTTAAAGTGAAATTATTGAAAGCTAGCTTATTATTTCGGAGTCTTCGTTATATTGATTATATTTCTTCCTTTTATCACTTCATAATAAACTTTGTTAACATGTAAAATTTTCTGAATATTAAAAAAAACCTTTATGGCTCTTAATATAATGGTCAACATTCTTATCTTACTGTTCATATATTAAGAATATATAAATTCCTTTTGTCCTTATCACAGCTAAGTAAAATTGTCTTCGTTGGTTTTAGTTAGCTCAATCGGTAAAGTTTCTGATGGTTGAATAAGAGATCTGAGATTCAATTCTCGCCCACACAAAAACCTAATTGGTTTCTTAGTTTGATGATAAAGAGCACAATCATAAAAAACATACGCCTTAACTGTTTATAAAAGATTTAGAATTAGATTATGAGAATTTTTCATAATTTTTTTAGAGAGTTTTAACTAATGGTATCTCCTCCTGATAAGCATTTTATCATCAGACCAAAACACCAATCAGTTTATAGTATAGGCGAGAATTGAATCTCAGATCCCTTATACAACCATCAAAATTTTTACAATTAAACTATGGAGCCCAATTATTCTTTTTCATCTTTTTTTTTTTTTTCTTTTAATATATATTTTTTAACTTCTCTTGTTTAATTATTTGTTGTCCACACATTTCACTTAATCCAACTTTTATCTTCTCTTACCAGCCCTCTCTTGGGGTACTGGGGACATGCAAGAGAGTTCTCTCTATCTCTCTTGTTTCTCTAGAGACGCCACTGGCACGTCCGGCGAGGTATTAGGCGGCAATAACGACGTTTCAGGCCGCAAGGCACGAGGCGGCGACATCTAGATGATTCCGTCGAAGCGTGAGGCGTGGTCGCCGTGGTGAGTCCGGCAAGGAGTTTGGTCACCAGCAACGGTAATATGTGTTCACCCACCGACTCTCTGATCTCATACCAAAAATTGAAACCCATTTCACTCACACAAATTGGACAGCATGAAGCGGCAGATGATAGAAACAGAGGAGAGGGAGAGGAGAGAGAGGCAGAGGATTGAAAGAGCAGAGAGAGCAAAAATGAGAGATCAGGCGTGGCTGATAGATGTGACAAGTACGAGTCAGCGCCTCCTATCATCTGTTCGACAAAATGCCCACACTAACACTGATGATGGCGAAGACATAATTAGCAGCCTACCAGACTCCCTCCTCTGCCACATCCTCTCCTTTCTCCCAATCCGAGACTCTGTTGCAACAAGCATTTTGTCGAGCAGGTGGAGGCCTCTCTGGACTCTCGTCCCTATTCTTCACTTGGACCAGAAACAACTTATAGAGCCATACCCTGATGAAAGGAATAAAAAATTTAAATTTGTGGATATAGTGCTAAGAATCTGGACTATTCGAAACGCCATTTCCAATCCCACCCCCCCACTACACAAACTGTTCATTCATTGGTATCACTATTGTCTTCCCTTCTATGTTGACACATTGGTCCGTGCTGCCAATCTGCGTGATTTGCAAGAGCTTGATCTCCATTTATGTAATTATCATCCTCATCAACCTTTGGAGTTGCCCCATAGTCTCTACTTTTCTACAACATTGGTGGTTCTGAAATTGGGGGGCTGATATTCGTCTCAATCCTCCTTCTGCTTGTGTGTTCCCTTGTCTCAGGATTCTACTACGAAATTGTGTTACATTTGCAAACCGTGACTCTCTCTCCACCATCCTCAATGGCTGCCCGGTCATGTGGTTGGTATTGATTTGAATAATTTAGACGAGTTCAATGTCATTGTACTTGTAGCTACACTGAAAAGATTACATTTACATTGGAATGTTCAGCCTTCGTCGAAGTACATATTCCAGATAAACACCCTAGCTCTCGAGTACTTTCATTTCAGAGGTTATTTGAACAGGGATGATGTGTTGGAAAAACTCCCGAATGTGGTTGAATGTGTCATTCAAATTGAGGACTGTGAGAAGAGTGATGATTATGCAAAGAGAGTATGGGACTTCATGGGAAAACTCTATAATGTTATATCCATGGAATTGAGCATAATTACCGCACTGATCGTCTTCCATGGTTCTAATCATGAAGATATTCCCACATTTCGTAATTTGTCCTCCTTGAATTTTTATGGTGACATTTGGTTTGACTGGAATGCGTGGCATGTGGTACACCTCTTGCTTTGTCAGGCTTCAAAGCTACAAATGCTTACCTTTGAACATTCAATCTTGCTTGGCTTTAATCTTTATAAACCTAACCCTTGCTTGAAAGAGCCACTTAATGTTCCTGAATGTATGTCATCACACCTTACAACGTGTCATTATAAAGGATTAAAAGGGACTACGAAAGACATGGAACCTATTAGAAAAATCCTGGAGGCAGCAAGAGTATTAAAGACAATGAAAATCACCTTACTCAGTTATCTAGGCTCAAGGAGAAAGCTTTGTATTCGCAAGGAATTGAGGAAATTTCAAAGGAGCTCTTAGAATTGTCAAATTGCATTTGATGATGGACAATTCATATGATCTGGCATTTTGGTTCATTCCTCTTGGATATTGCATGTCACATGATTTGCTTTAATATCTTTTGGTATGGCTATATGCATATGTAATTAGGTCCATGTTTGTGTACTTCATTTGCTGTTTTTCCTATGTTGAGGTTATTCCTATGCTGCAGGGCAAAATGCTTGAAGATATAATTTGTATTTGCTCTCTCCTTCAATTATTCTAGTTTTTTGTAAGCATGTTTTTTATTTGGGATTTTTCCCCTTGATATAGAAACCAACCAAAAAAAAGAAAAAATCAATTTCTGGATTAAAAGCCTACATGGTGAACTGCATAGAAAACAATGGCAAGACAACAGCATTAGGAAAAAGCCTGCTTCTTTTGGATAGCTCTTTAGCAGAGGATAAAAAGATACAATGCACACCTTTTCTTCTTTGATGAACACAATGCATACCTTTTTAGCCTTTTAACAACAACGTATTATCAATTATTTCAACCTAGTCTGCAAGTTACATGTCTATAAGTCTCAAATATATTTAGTCATTCTGGAATTAAATTCTCAAGGAAAAGGGGAGGCGATCAGGAAGGAGAAAAAGAAAAATCATGGCTTCTTTGTAGCTGAATGTAAATGAAACTTCAGAAGTTTCTTGCACTAGTGCAACCCATACTTAAGCTTGTTATCGGGTTTTTACTAAATTTAAAGGACTATTGTGTTTACATGTTTGATGAGACAACATATAAGCTTCTTGGGACTGTATCAACCTTATTAGTTAAAATGTCATTTAGGTAATTCTATATTGATTGCATGCTAGCTATGGAACCATTCAACGTTAGAGATATTCTGGACATAAGCCATACACTGAATGGTTAATGAATATAAAGGTTGAAGGGTCAACTTTTAAGATAATGACTAAAGCTCTATGTATAATTAGGAGGGTTGGATACACAATTGAGATTTTGAACTGTATGATAAATGATGGGTTTTTTTTAATTCAAAGATTTGTTCTTTGATATTGAGAACTTTGCATGAACAAGAGGGTTTGTGTTTTTTGGAAAACTTTTGTGGAAAGAATGAAAAAGTTTGGTTTTTGTTCTGGGATAATGGATTATTCTAAAGTTATAAGGTTTTTGGTAAAAGAAAGGAAGGGTTTTGATGCTCTGGTGGTTTTGAATCAGATGAAAGTATATGGGATTAAGCCCGACATTGTTTGTTATACTACGCTTTTGAAAGGGGATTTTGGGAAAGCAGATGGGGTGTTTAATGAATTGCTTGTGTTCGGTTTGGTTCCTGATGTTTGTATTTATACTGTGTGTGTTTATGGCTTGTGTAAGCAAAATAGCGTGGAAGCTGGTATTAAGATTATTGGTTCAATCGAGGAGTTGGGGTGCAAAGTGCAAACCCAATATGAAAACTGCTTGTGTTGGGTTTGACATTGTCTGTTATACAATGTGATTATTTACAATATAATATTGGATGCATTTTCTAAGGCTGGGAAGTTTACTAGGATCTAGGATGAGGGAGCTTGTTAGGGACAGGGAAATAAGGGTGTTAAGTTCAACTTTCAGATGTTTTGGATTCTGCTGAAAGGTTTAACTGGTGAAGGTGAAATTATGGAAGCTTGTGTTTTGTCTGAGAAAACGTTGGACAATTTGAACTGTCCTCGATGTGAGATATTTTATGAGGTAATATTTGGGTTGTGCCAAAAAGGATTGGTTTGTAATGCAATGGAATTGATGCAGAAAAATAATTGGCAAGAATGTTGCTCCTAGGACTGTGACCTGGAATCCTTGCTCCTTAGCTTTGGATCTGTACTGAACTTTACAGAGACTATTTTGGCTGGTTTAACTCACCCCGTTAATTGCTGGAACAGTGGCCTTGAATTGGTGAATGGTGAATCAACTATGAACTAACCCATTTATGTATTTTTTCTCTTTTCTTTTACATTTTTGGTTATTCAATTTTTTTTGTTTTGATGTAAAGGAACCATAATAGCACTAATTAAACATCGGTGCAAATGAGTCTGGGGAAAGTCACACACTCACACCCCATGCTGGCCATGCATCAGCCTCAAGGTGGCTTCTATCAAAATTAGGGGGATCAGAATATACAACAAAAGTGTGAGCTTGATGGCAGCCTTATTTTGTAAGATCTGCACAATAATTTTTTTCCCTATGTGAGTGGCACAAATGATTGGAGTCCAGAGCTGATTAACGTAACTGTAAGCAGTCAAAAATGTGGTTCAAACTAATCAGGCTGTCGTTCACCTCTACTGAGGGATGTATATTGTATTAGATCATATGTGATTTGTGAACAATTTTCATGTTAAATATATAATAAAATCACTTTCCTCCATTTCATGTTTATGTATAGCATGTTTTGGCTTTCTTCTGTTCTTATCATCCATGTCCTCTTTGAACTAAGATAAATGGAGCTTTTCAGTTCTTAGAAACTATATGATGTGTTGATTGTGAAAAGACTTTTACTAGATGTCTAGCTTGAGATTCTTTTAAGCACTGGTGTTGCTTTTGTTGTACTAGTACACCTTACACACATTTTGCATTTTTTTTTTTTTTGGGTGGAAGAGTCAGGACAATCAAGTTGAATTGGGTGCCTAGTAGTGATATCATGACGCTATCATTTGATAAATACAGGTAGTAGAACCCATCGAATTTGCTTTTGAGATCCACTTGACTAAATTTTATACTTAAGTTATTTTTTGTTAAAAAAAAAAAAGGGTTGTTCACATATTATTTAGATAAAGTTCACTTTTATTGGAAGAAGATATCACACGATTAGATACATATGATAAAATGACACTATCTAATGGTAATTTACACATGCCTCAAAATTAGTAATGTCAACTAATTATGCAAAGAGCATTTGAACTATGAAAGAAGCGAAACGTAATATGTAATAAAAAAAATAAAAAAAAATAAAAATTTACAAAGTGAATGCTAAGAATAAAAGAAGCACAAACAAGTCAAACCAAAATTACATAGATATCATAATTGTGTAGATTGTAAACCATAGATGCTTCCAGTAGCAATGCATGCTAGCAACTACAATTCTACAAGGTCCTGCATTGCTATAAGAAATTCATGGATAGTTTCAATTTGAAAAGATTTTATCCCCCTTTACATCAAGTAAAATTTTTACCAGCATCTAAATGTTCCATTTAGATACACAATGGAACTAGGCTATTTTATACGATTGCTGCCCTACATTTGTCCATCCTCACCATATTATTCTCACACCAAAATTATTTTAGTTTTAAATGAACCTTAATAGTCCGTTTGAATTGAGGGGGAGGGAGGGAGGGAGAATAGAGTAAAGTAGAGTAAATTTGGTTCAAAATTAGTCTATTTTTAGCCAATTCTACTCTACTTTCCACCACTCTTCCTTCTTCTCTCCTCTATCCAAATGGGCCCTAAGTGAAAGGCATCACTTGAAGATCTTCCAGTATACATTAAGGCATATTGTAATTACATGTTAACATGTTTGCTAAAGAGATGTCATGACTTTCTTTGCCCTCTGTTGATACCCATTTTCGCGACACATTTCGTACAAGCCCAATTCAACCAAGCTCAACTTTCTTATGGACTCAATTTATGTATTATATTTTATTTATTCTTTTAAGCATGGCCTAAGCCCATGCGACATATCGGGGAAATTGAGAAAGTGTGGTTTGGAGGGTATGGGTCGGTTCCTTTCGGACCTTTTGCATGAGCCCAGCCCATGCGTGCTACCAAGTAGGCAAGGGACACTGGTAGCACCTCAGGCTCATGGAGGAGGTCTTGTATCCGAAATTTTCACCCCAAAACAACTTTTATGCTCTGGGTGACTGTGGCCCAACTTTTCTGCTCTACCATTTTTTGCCTAAAACACATAGCTGACCCTAAGTGGCTGACCTTGTCTGCTGCAACAACCAAATGCAGACTCCAAGGGCTTGCCATGTCTAGGAAACATCAGCCCATGAATTTAGGTCACTCCATTTCCCAAATTATGTACAAAGCAAGCCAACTCTCTTACCCAATTAAAGCAAATCTGACCATAACCTCTTTGGTTGAGACCTTGGGGTTTAAAGCCTCTTCTATTGACCAAAAACCAATCACTAAAAGCACCCCAAACTCAATATAAATTGGACAATCAGATTCAAAAGAAAGGAGGACGTTTTACTCTAAGAGCAACACCCCAAGCTCAATACAAGAGTCTTTCTTCAACTAAAAAAACAACCAACCACGTTCTACCCACAGACCTGAAACTTCAGAGCAAAACCCCAGTCAACCAGTCAATAATCTCACAATTCCGAAGCTTGGGGGTGGAAATATGGGTACAGGGGAACCTTCCCTCTCTTCGTCACGACCTCCCTCAATTTCCTCTTCTGTGTGACTGCGGGTCGAAGTTTCAGACTTGTTATGTTTTTATACTTTTTCTGCACTTTTGTTGTTAGCATTTTGATTCTCTCTTGTCAAAGCACCATTAGCCTTTGTTTTTTATATATTGTGAATTTTGGGCTTGATTCTCCATAAACAAACACTTCTAAAGAACCCAAGGGGAGATTTGGGCTGTTTTCGCATTTTTGGCCCTTGTCGCAAAAACGTCCCCGACACCCTCTATTTAAAATTTCAAAAACAGATGAAATTAGTATTCTGATAAAAGATTAACACCTGGCTATGGATTAAGGCATGTTACCAAATCTTCACTTGAAATAGGAGTATAAAAATAGCTCTATTGGAAGGATAATGTCAAATCTTACCATAGGAAAACCTTGGGCTGCTTTAAGAACGCCTTCTTCTACTGCAATTTACAAAAATGGTAACTTTAGAAACCTAGTAAAAGAGCCTTGGAATCAGATTATACTCTCTATAAGATTTGATACAAGCTACTCGATGGATTGTATTAATTGTTCAATTGTTCGGGACAATTCATCAAAGGCCATCGTGATAAAATTTAAGCACAATGTACTCTTTTTTTTTTTTTTTTAATGAACAAATAATAATTAAAACAAAGTTTAAAAACCCTACTCAAATGCTAATAACCTTAACGGCTTAACCGAATCCGCTAAGAAAACGGAATCATCAATCAACGAATGACACCACTTAAACAAAACGCTGTGGCGTTTTGTGATAGCTGTCTCTGGTAAAATGAACGCTGCGTTTGGTAGCACTGTTACAGATTAGCAATGAGATCTGCCTTTGTTGCTTGAGCCTTGAGAGCCACTTCTGTGAAATACGATCTCTCTGTGTGAGTAGAAACCCACCTACTTGACTCAGTGTTACTCAAATTGGATAGCATGAAGCGGCAGAGGATAGAAACAGAGGAGAGGGAGAGGCAGAGAATTGAAAGAGCAGAGAGAGCACAAAGGAGAAATGTGAGTAGTGAGACTTGCCTATCAGCTGTTCGACAAAATGCCCAAACTAATACTGATGACTACAAAGACATAATTAGCAATCTACCGGACTCCCTACTCTGCCACATCCTCTCCTTTCTCCCAATCCGAGACTCTGTCTCAACAAGCATTTTGTCGAGCAGGTGGAGGCCTCTCTGGACTCTTGTCCCTGTTCTTTACTTGGACCAGAGAGAACTTGGAGAAGAATTGTTTGATGAAAGCAATGGGAAATTTAAGTTTGTGGATATAGCGTCTAGAATCATGACTCTTCGAAAGAATCGAAACACCATTTTCAACCCCATCCCCCCACTACACAAATTGTGCATTCATTGGTATTATAGGTGTCTTCCCTTCTATGTCGACAAATGGGTCCGTGCCACCAATATGTGTGATTTGCGAGAGCTTGATCTCCACCTACGTACTTCTCCGCGTCAACCTATGGAGTTGCCTCGTAGTCTCTACTTTTCTTCTACATTAGTGGTTCTGAAATTGGAGTTTGCAATTCATCTCAATCCTCCTTCTGCTTTTGTTCTCCCTTGTCTCAGGGTTCTACAACTAAAATGTGTTACATTTGCAAACCGTGACTCTCTCTCCGCCATCCTCAATGCCTGCCCGGTTCTTCTAGATTTGACCCTCCATGTAGATGATAAATGCTTGAAAAATTTGAATGATTTCAATGTCATTGTACTTGTAGGTACGCTGAAAAGATTACATTTAAGTTGGAATGTTCTGCCTTTGTCGAAGTACAGATTCCAGATAAACACCCCAGCTCTCGAGTACTTTCATTTCCACGGTTATTTGAGCGGGGATGATGTGTTGGAAAACCTCCCAAACGTGGTTGAATCTGTCATTCAAATTGAGGATTGTGATTCAGTTAATGATTATGCAAAGAGAGTATGGGATTTCATGGGAAAAATCTGTAATGTTATATCCATGGAATTGACCACAATTACTGGACAGATCCTCTGCCATGGTTTTAATCATGAAAATAGTCCCACATTTCATAATTTGTCCTCCTTGAAGTTTTGTGGTGACCTTTGGTATGAGTGGTATGTGTGGCATGTAGTATGGCTCTTGCTTCGTTGGGCTCCAGGGCTACAAACACTTGTCATTGAACATTCATCTTGGCTTGGCTATCTTAATAAACGTAACCCTTTCTTGGAGGAGCCACTCGATGTTCCTGAATGTATGTTATCGCACCTTACAACTTGTGTTTATAAAGGATTTGGGGGGTATGAGAACGAGATGGAACTTGTTAGACAAATCCTGAAGGCAGCAAAAGTACTAAAGATAATGAAAATCAGTGTTTCCAGTTATCCAATCTTAGAGAATAAGCCTCATTTTCGCAGGGAATTGAGCAAGTTTTACAGGGGCTCTCAGAATTGTCAATTTGTTTTTGACGAAGGACATTTCATATGATATGGCATGTTGGTTCGTCCCTCTTGGATATTGTATGTCACGTGATTTGCTATAATATATTGTGGTATGGCTATATGCCTATATGCATTTGTAATTAGGTCCATGTTTGTTTAATTCATTTGCTGTTTTTGCCATGTCGAGTTTATTCTTATGGTAACAGGAAGAATGCTTGAAGATTTAATTTGCATTTGGTATCTCCTTCAATTATGCTAGTTTTTAGTAAGCATGTTTTTAATTTGGGAATTTTCCCCTTGATACAGCAACCAAAAAAAAAAAAGATTTCTAGGTTGAAGGCCTACATGGTAAATTGCACAAAAAACAACTGCAAGACGATATAAGGAAAAAGGCTGATGCTTTTGGACAGCACTTTGGCAGAGGATAAAAAGATACAATGCACACCTTCTCTTCTTTGATGAATACAATGGATACCTTTTCAGCCTTTTAACAACTATGTTATCAATGTTTTTCAACCTAGTCTGCAAGTTACATGACTAAATTCTCAAGGAAAAGTGGAGGGGATTAGGAAGGAGAAAAAGAAAATTCATGGCGTCTTTGTGGCTGAATGTTAATGAAACTTCAGAAGTTTCTTGAACTAGTGCAACCCATACTTAAAGCTTGTTATTGGGTCTTTACTAAATTCAAATGACTATTGTGCTTACATGTTTGATGAGAAGATAAGATATATAAGCTCCTTGTTTCAGTCTCAACCTTATTAGTTTAGTTAGTGTCATTTAGGAAATTCTACATAGATTGCAAGCTAGCTATGAAACCATTCAATGTTAAAGGTATTTTGGACATAAGCCACAGAGTGAATGGAAAATGAATGTAAGGATTGAAGGGTAGGATATGTTATTGGGATTTTGAAATGTATGATTTTGATTTAAAGATTTGTTCTTTGATATTGAGAACTTTGTGTGAACAGGAGTGTTTGTGTGGTTTTGAGGTAATGGGGTTTGTGAAAAGAATGAAAATTTTTGGTTTTTGTCCTGGGATAATGGGTCATTCTAATGTGATAAGGGTTTTGGTGAAAGAAGGGTAGGAGGTTTTGAATCAGATGAAAGTAGATGGGATTAAGCCTGACATTGTTTGTTATACTATTGCTTTGAAAGGGGTTATTGTGGAAGGTGATTTTGGGAAAGAAGATGAGGTGTTTGATGAATCGCTTGGTCTGGGTTTGGTTCCTGATGTTTATACTTATAATGTGTATATTTATGGTTTGTATGAGCAGAATAGTGTGGAAGCTAGGATTAAGATGATTGGTTCAATGGAGGAGTGACACAAATAATTTCTCTCCCTGTGGGAGTGACACAAATAATTGGAGTCCAGAGCTGAATAAGGTAACCGCATGCGGACAAAAATGTGGTTCAAACTAATCAGCCTATCGTTCACCTTTACTGAGGGATGTGTCTTGTATTAGATCATATGTGATTTGAGAACAATTTTCATGTTAAATATATCATAAAATCACTTTCATCCATTTCATATTTATGTATAGCCTGTCTTCGCTTTTGTCTGTTCTTATCTTTCATGTCCTCTTTGAATTAAGATAAATGGAACCGTTTGGTTCTTATAAACTATATGGAATGTGTTGATTTTGAAAAGACTTTACCTCTATAGATGTCTAGCTTGAGATTCTTTTAAGCACCGGTGTAACGGTTGATGTGTTTCCCAATCCACATACCCTCAAATTTACTTGTAATTGCTTTTGTTGTAGTACACCTTACACACATTTTGCTTTTTTTTTTTTTTTTGGGAAGACTCGGGACAATCAAATTGAGTTGGATGCCTGGTAGTGATATCATGACACTATCATTTGATAAATACAGGGTAGTAGAACCCATTGAATTTGCTTTTGTGATCCACTTGACTAATTTTTTTTATACTTCTTCTATTTTTTTGTTTTAAAAAAGAGCTGTTCACATATTATTTAGATAGTTAACTTTTATTGAAGTAAGATATCACATGATTAAATACATGTAATACAATGATACTATCTAATAGTGATTTACACGTGCCTCAAAACGGGTAATATAAAATAATTATGCAAAGAGCATTTGAACTATGAAATAAGCAAAATAAGATATGTAAAAAAATTTACAAAGAGGATGCTAAGAATAAAAGAAGCACAAATAAGCCAAACTAAATTTACATAAATATCATAATCATGTGGACGGTAGACCATAGATCACTACAAAAAAAAGGTTCTGTGGCCACGTTTATAAAACGCGGCCATAGGTCCAAAAAACGTGGCCATAGGCCGATTTGGCCTATAGCCGCGTTTTTTCTGGCCGCGTTTTCAAATGTGGCCCAAACCCCGTGACTATAGGCCAGAGGAGGTCTATGGCCACACTTTTCAAACGCGGCCTAAGACCAGGTCCTATGGCCGCGTTTAAAACACGGCCTAAGGTTATAGACTATGGTCGCGTTTCAAACGCAGCCTAAGGTGAGAGGCTATGGCCGCGTTTTAAACGCGGCCATAGTCTATCACCTTAGGCTGCGTTTTAAACGCGGCCATAGCCTCTCACCTTAGGCTGCGTTTGAAACGTGGCCATAGGTGAAAGCTATGGCTGCATTTTTTAAGTGTGGCTATAGGACATATTTTTAGCCGCGTTTTAAAAACGCGGCTATAGCCCTTTTTTTTTTTTTCTTTCCTAGGCCAGATGGCTTAAGAAGGACCTCCACACCTGAGTTTAATCTTGCAGAGTAAATGTACTATAGAACTCAAAAAAGATGCATAGAGTTCATGTACTTGCAAAACAAGTAAAATAAACGAAATCCTATTTATAAACTTAGTGTAGATCAAATTTGACTCGGATACCAACCACAATTTTAAGTTCTAACAGTTAATTAATATGAATTTTTAATTATATGAACTGTTCTCTTACTCAAAACACTCTACCTGAATTTCTCCTGACTTCATCTTTTTATAGGCACCTACATCAATAAATCAGATGCTTGCCATACTGAACCTTCATATAGAAAGGACCCTCGGTAGGTCTTCTTATCCCATACTTGGTCAGGTCCCCATAAAGAAAAGAAAGGGAAAAAAAAAAGGACATGTATTCCTAGTCATAAAAGTAGTTTTAAAGATTCTAAAAAGAAAGAATCTTACCATCCATGAACCATCCACCATCAGAGGATATGTAAGCTTTAGTTATGATAAGGTTAAGGTCAATAAGGACTTGCACAACTTCGAGAAGTATTCCATGTTTGTTTGCACTGTCAACCTGCATCATACAATGGAATAAGTACCAAAAGATTCTAAAAATAAAAAAATAAAAAGGCCAATAAAGTACAACAAAGAGAAACAAATTTAAAGCTATACAAATTTAAAGCATCGATGCTTCCATTAGCAATGCATGCTAGCAAATACAATTCTACATGGTCCTGCATTGCTCTAAGAAATTCATGGATCGTTTCAATTTCAAAAGATTTTTATCTTTTTTTCCCTTTACATCAATTAAAATTTTTACCAACATCTAAATGTTCCATTTAAATACACAATGGAACTAAGCTATCTTATATGATTGTTTCCCTACATTTGTCCATCCTTGTCATAATATTCTCACACCAAAACTATTTTAGTTTGGCGAAAAGCACATTTTCGTCCCTACATTTTTACAAGATTTCCATTTTGGTCCCTAACTTTTTTTTTTACCGCTTTTAGTCCTTATCCTGGAAAACGCCTATTGTTTTAGTCCCTGCCGTTACATCAGAGACGGAAAATGCTAACGTGGCAAACGGATGGCACTGTTGGCTGACGTGGCCATTAAAATAATAATAAAAAAATATTATTTGGTATTAAAAAAATTTACCCAAACAATTACCCAAAAAACCCAGATACCCAACAAGCAAAACAACTACAAAAACTCAAAAAAATAAAAAAAATAAAAAAATAAAAACATAGAGACAGCCATAATAAAAACCTGAGCTTGGTGGGCTTGGGTTTGCGCTTGTTAACGAGTGGCTTCTTCACATCGTCAGCTGGGTAGAACTTGGGAGCTTTGGCAGCCGGAGCAGGAGCCTTGGGCTGAGCATCGTGGCGAGGGAAAACGCCGCCGTTTTTGGCCTTGATAGCCCAGAGGACTCGCTTGTGGTACATCTTGGACCTGGAGTACTTGCCGACCCTGCGAACCAGATCTGGGTTCCGGCTAACCTTTGGGGTCCTCTGCTTTGGTGCCATTGGAATTGAGTTGGGTGGCTGTGGGTTAATGTTTAGGTGGCTGGGTTGGTGTTTGGGTTGGCCGAATCTGTGTTTGGGTGGCCGGAAATGGTGGTTTGGTGGATGTGGGTTAGTGTTTAGGTGGCTGGGTTGGTGTTTGGGTTGGCCGGATCTGTGTTTGGATGGCCGGAAATGGTGGTTTGGTGTTTGGGTGGTTGTGGGTTGGTGTTTATGGGGCTAGGTTGCTGTGGGTTGGTGTTTAGGTGGCTGGGTTGGTGTTTGGCCGGAAATGGTGGTTTGGTGTTGGTGTTCTTAGTGTTCTTCTTCAAGATACTTTTTGATCTTAATTCATATAAATTTTTATTTTTATTTTTGTTTTGATTTTTTTTACTTAGTTAAAATTAATAAATTAATTTTTAAATTTTTTTAATACCAAATAATATTTTTTATTATTATTTTAATGGCCACGTCAGCCAACAGTGCCATCTGTTTGCCACGTCAGCATTTTCCGTCTCTGATGTAACGGCAGGGACTAAAACTTTCCAGGATAGGGACTAAAAGCAGTAAAAAAAAAGTTAGGGACCAAAATGGAAATCGTGTAAAAATGTAGAGACGAAAATGTGCTTTTCGCCTTTTAGTTTTAAATGAACGTTAACTGAATGACATCACTATCTATATCTATATATATCTAAAAGCCGAAATGTAGCATTTATTGTAGCTACGCTCCAGTTAAGCCATATCAGCGTCCACCTCATTATCATTTTTCTTTCCAATTTTCCTATAATTATTTTTAACATTTACTTTTTTTAATATTTACACTTTTTCCAACCTTCTCCATCACTTACCTTTTCATCTTCCCACTACCCTCTACTTTAAGGTCCGTTTGGATACAGTTTATTTTGTTGAAAACTGAAAACTAAATAGAAAACACTGTAGCAAAATAATTTTTAAATGTGTAAATAGTACCATATGACTCATTTTTAATGGAAAAGTTGCTGAAAAGTGAGGTTGGTGGGTCTCATGAATAGTGCATGGGGCCCACTGGTGTTGCTGAAAAGTCAAATATTACGGCTAAAAAAAAAAAAAAAAAACAAAAACAAAAGCAAAAAGGGAAATGCAAACGTTGGACGCACAAACGCGCAATCCAAACTCTGCTTTAATATCATTCTTCCTCTTTCGCTTTATCTTCCTTTATTTTTTCTCTTCTTATTCACACAATTTTACTATAAATTTGTAACTATCCCTTCCATTCTATGCATAGTTCTTTCTCTCTCTCTCTCTCTCTCTCTCTCTCTCTCAATTTTTGGGTGGATTTTTTTTTTTTTTTCTTGCATCTCTACTTTAGGTTGATAAATTTTGGTATTCTTTAAAACTCTACTTTGAGTTAATGTGATTTAGTTTTGTTTTTTAAATTGTTGTTGTTGTTCTTTTTTCTCTCTTTAATTGTTAAATGTTATCCTATTGTTGTTCATTCTTATAACTCTAATTAACGTTGATGGTTTTTTTTTTTTTTTTGGTTAATTAAGGTTGATGGTTTTTTCTTACAAAGAAAAGAAAAGATCGAAAACAATTGAATTCTGTATAGACCTGCGCCTAAAGGAGATAGGAGCCTTTGTTTATTGGATTAGAGACAAGATATTAAAGGCGCATATCATTTGGCCATTGCATTGCATTTCTTAGAGGATAAAGGATAAAAGATAAAACATGTCGTTATAAGAAAACATTTTGGGTGGGGATAAGGGTGGCATTATAGGAAAACATTGCATTGCATTTTTACACGTTTTTTTTTAATCTTTTTATCTCTACAAATATATCATTTTCTTCTAATTCTATTGCAGTGTGTTGCATTTGACTAATATACAACTCTTCTCTTAAGGAATAAGGAAATTATCATAATAACAAAAATTCATCACAAAATTACAATATTATCTTAACTAAAATTAAAATGAAAATAAATAAATAAAATAGATTTTATAATAATTTATTAGTCAAACAATTGGTAGGCATGCATATACAAATTCCTATTTCCAAAAACAACTAAGTCTTAATCCAAACCAAAATTCAATCAAAGTTATAAAAGGGAAAGAGCATACTTTATGATGGGAAATTTAAAAAAAAAAAAAAAAAAGGGGGGGACATCAACCTTAGTTAGAGTTATAAGAAAGAAAAAAAAAATCTTTTATGTGCAATTGTTCTCTTTGTTGGTATTTATTGTTATATCTTTTTTTTTTATACTTTTTTTTCTTCTTAGCTTACGTTATTCAATTTTAAATTCAAATAAATAAAATTTTCCTAAAAAAATTGTGCTCATTGTTTTTTATTTATTTATTTATTTTATATTTACACTTTGTCCAACCTTTGTCCTTCCCTTTATCTTTTCATCTCCCCACTACCCTCTACCTTAATATCACTCTTCATCTCCCCACATCTTCCATATCATTAAATTATTTATATTTTCTCTCCCTTTTATTTAAAAAAAAATTAATATTTTAATATTTTACTTAAATTCAATAAATTAAAGTGTCCTTATAAAGTGTAATAATGCTAGGGACACACTCATTCTCAAACGCAATACATCGAAGGAAAAATGTAATACAAAACAAATGCCAATTGGAAAACACTAAATAAATAAAAATAATAATAATGAGGATATCAAACCAAATATAACATAAAGAAACTAATAATTATGGATATACTAACTTAAGGGTAGCAAAATTAAATGAAAAATAAATAAATAAATAACTACAATGCATATTTAATGCAATAAAATCATCATCAAATTTTGGAAAACAATAGGTTGCCAATGGAGAGAAAGAGAGAGAGAAATACAAAGTAATAAAGAGCAAATAATGAAAAAAAAAAAAATTCAAATGTCAATTAGTATCTCTTAAGAAATAAAGTTAGAAAATTTTAAAATCTATTTTTTACATTTCTTTTAAACTTATATATATATATATATATAATCTTCATACACAATTACTTTTAAAAATCTAATGAATGATATTACATCTCATTTAATACCTCTGTTATGCAAACATTAGCCAGTAAATATATGATAATAGTAAGAAACATTACAAATGAGATTATGAAAAAAAAAAATGATAAAACCAAGTAACTACTATCATTATGAAATAGTAGTCTATGATTTTACACATCTAAAGAAGTGGAATATATAGAGTTTACTTAAGGTATATGTAAAGATTCACATTAATAAAAGTATATGTAAAGGTTTTAAAAAATGTATATTCTATTATATAAAATAAAAAAAGGTATATGTAAGGTTTTTAATTTTTTATTAACTTAAAAGAAAATGAAAAATCAATTATTTATAACTAAAACAACAACAACATCAACAACAATAATAATATAATATAGGGGTAATTACATTTCACCCCAAACTTGAGATTTGGAGAAATGACACTCCACCTCAAACTTGAAGGGAAAAAATATTTTTCCCCTTTACATTTGTTTGACCAAACTTTATTAAATTAATATTAAAATATTGTCTACTAACTTGCCTATGCTTAAAGGTAGGTTTCCAAAATTATCCTCAATTTTAGAATTAAAATCTCTTATTTTAAAATTTTAAATTAAAGTGTATTTCAAGATATTAAGTAATGACTTTTCTTTTTTCCCCTTTTCTTTTCTCAATGAGTTATGGAGAGATTTGTTGTTTCAAATGTTTTGGTACTTTACAAATTTTGTTTTTTCATTCTAAATTTATGAGTAATTTTTTTACTAACCATGGTTAAACATTTATAAATAGATTCTTAAAGAAATTTAAAATATTTTATAATTCATATAAATATAAAAGGGAGAGTATTAATTTCTTCAAATCCCAAGAGAGGGAAGTGTTTTTTCCCTTTAGATTTGGGGTGGAGGGTCATTTCTCCAAATCTCAAGGGAGGAGAGTGTTATTACCTCAAATATATTTAATGAGATCACCCTTAAAAAAAAAAAAAAAAAATTTATCTCATGCAACACGCGGGTCTATGACTAGTTTTTAATAAGAATTAAAGATCTTTTAGTACAAGGCATGTTGCAATTAATTGTTAACAACTTAACATGTTTGCAAAAGAGATGTCATAACTTTCTTTTTCCTCTATTTAAAAATTCAGCAATTGATGAAACTAATATTCTAATCAAAGATTAACCCCTGGCTATGGACTATGGCATGTTACCAAAATCTTCACTTGTGAAAGGAGCATAAAAATAGCTTTATTGGAAGTATAATGTCAAATCTTACCATAGGAAAACCTTGGGCTGCTTCAAGAACACCTTCTTCAACTACAATTTACCAAAAAATAATAACAATAAAATAAATAAATGGTGATTTTAGAAACTTGATAAAAAGAGTCATGGAATCACATTATACTCTTTGTAAGAGAGAAATGGGGAGAGAGAAGATCGATACAACCTACCCGATAGATTGTTTAACCTCATTCTTTTAGGGCAATTCATCAAAGCCCATAGTGATAAAAATTAAGCACATTCTCTCCTTTATTTAATGAACAAATAATAATTAAAACAAGGTTTAAAACCTATTCAAATGTTACAAGAAATTAATTAAAATACGAACAGAGAGCACTTAAACAAAATGCTGTCATATTATGCTTCTCCACTTAATGAAACGCTATGGCGCTTTGCCGTTTGTTTTAGTGCCCGTTTGTTTGCACTTTCCTCAGGTAAAAAGTACTTTTTGAAACCAAATAAATAGTATATGCGATTGGTAAGATTTTAAAAGCTGCTTTTACACAAAAGCTACATTTTTGAATTGTGAAGGAACTCCACATTTACACAAGGCAACTCTGAGCTGCTTTTGCAAAAGCCAAAGGGCTTTTAACCATTACTGTTAGAAAGCTACCAGCTATTTCCCAAATTTTCCACTGTGTTTTCTTAAAAACTCAATTTTACCCTTTGATAAATCAAGACAAATCGTCATTTGCAGCCCCAAAACCCTTTGATAAATTAATTGCTACAAAGACCACAAAAAAATAGCCTCTAGCCCAAGTTCAATTCAATAACAAATTCCAAATCCAAACACAAAAAAAAAAAATTATAACAAATTCCCAAATCAGCAAATGAAAAAAAAAAAAAAAAAAATCAATCCCTAGCAAATTAGGATTCCTCAATCCCATTACTTTATTTTGTAAAAAAAAAAGAACCGATCTCACCCATTTGTACTGCATGTCGTTGGCAATGGGAAGAGATTAAGTAGCAGTGGGGAGGAAGACATGTGGCAGTGAGGAAGACAGGTAGCGGTGAAGGCAAAGCAGATTAGCAGACGATGAAGGCGTGTTGAGGAAGACAGGCAGCGGTGAAGGCAGAGATCAAGCACCGATCTAACCCATTCCTCCCTTGGCGATTTCCCCCTTCTCTATCTTCGTTTGATGAGAATCAATGGTGTGGTTGTGTGTGACCTTTAAGTTTGTGTGTTTTGATGGGATAGAGGGAAAGAAACCTGCAGACGAAGTGCTAAGAGAAAAGGGAGAAAGGAAAAAAAATAAAAAAAGAAAGAGGAAGAAAGAGAGCTCTCAAGAACATTCTGGAGTTTGGAGGAAGTGGTAGGGAAAAAAAGGAAAGAATGAGAAAAAGAAAAGAGTAAGGGTATGAGCGTGGAGGAAAAAAAAAAAGAGGGGAAAAAAAGGAAAAAAGAAGGAAATATGGTACGTGTGGATAAGAAAAAAAGGTGGAAAAAAAATGCTATCACAATATTTTCACAGTATTTTCACAATAAATCTTAAGTGGTAGGTTATTATTAGCTAATATTGGTGAGAAAAAAATAATTTTTTTAGAAAGAGAAAAAAATAATTTTAATAGTACGTTCAAATTAAAATCAGTATAGTTTCAAAAAAAAAAAATTAAAATCAGTATCAATTATCACAATATTTTCACAATAAATCTTAAGTGGTAGATTATTATTAGCTAATATTGGTGAGAAAAAAATAATTTTTTTAGAAAGAGAAAATTGATTTAATTATTATAAAGTAGTTGATTTAAGTATGAAATAAACTCTTTTATATATATATATATATATTGTCCTTTTGGTAATTTATCACTTAAACCACCACTTTTATAAGTGCCAGTCAAACACTCAACTTTTTCAAAAAGCACTCTTTAACAACTTTTACCAAACACTCAGCTTTTACAAAAATCCCAGTTTCATATCGCACTTTTTGAAAACCCCACTTTTTCAAAAGCCCAATTTCAAAAGGTTGAATCAAACCATTTGTCCTAGTTCAGTCCTTATTTTCTACATCCTGAAATGATCCAAACTACAAAGTTAAAGAACTTTGACCAACTTTTCTAAGCAATCAAATATAAGTTACACAACGTTTGGTACACTGTAATGATTATTATATGGAAATAAGAATAAGTATTACAAGAAATAAATTAAGTTGGAATGTAATAAGTATTACTATTCATTAGTGATCATTTAGGAATAGAATTTTTAATATGCAACCACAATTTAATAGAGTATAAAAAGAAGGTCTAATTAAATCATTTTTAAGTCAAATTCTTAAAATATACTTATTTTAGGGTGTTCAAAATAGAGCTAATAATTAACAACAAGGAAATTTTTTTTTTTTTTTTCCTTTTGAAGATGTGGCAACTAATAGCTTTTTAGAAATTAAAAAAAAAAAAAAATTATTACATAAGGTGAATGAATAAATATTCAGTACTTTTGATAAGGAATAGATATTCCTCGTTTTAAAGAATAGCTATTCATAAGGAATAACTATTCATTGCAATAAAAACATAACCAAACAACCAAATAGTTATACCATAGGAATATCTATTACATTACAGCGTCTATTACAGTCTACCAAATGTGCCCTTAGGGATTTAATTGTGTGTTTTGATCACATAAGGAATATGTGAGTGTTTCTAGCAGAAGCATATACTGGCAAAGAAACACTTATCAATTAGTTTTAACCAAAAGATTAAAATGGCGAAAAACATTCCTTATTACCCAAAAGTACAAAAACTATGGTACATAAAATCAACATTCAATAACAAAGTAAAGCCATCTTGACACTAGTCTTCAAATGAAACAAGCAAAAGAAATTGTGGAACCAAACTACACTTGCCCACACCAAAACAACCAAAGTTTTCTTTATTTAGAAAAATTGTATATAAGACTAATTATTAATTATTCTCCATCAGCAACAACATACACGGATGAATAGGCCTCAATTGCTTAAACAACCTATGAATCCGGATAAATATTTTACTTTGAGAACTACTTTTTGAGGAATCGTTGTAAAATTCACAATAATGTCTCTAATTACAATTTGCCAAAAATAAAGATATAGATAATATACCCCAAACTGTCCAGGGCTACAATTTTATTCTCTCAAAAAAAAAAAAAAAAAAAAAACAAAGCCAAATATCATACAATAATTAAATCAATGACATATATTTCCTTCTAAAATCAAATAAAATATAAGAGAATGAATATGTAGTAGAGCATGCACACATATCTTTTATAATTTCTCTAATTTAGCTCTTAAAAAGTTTTTTTTTTCCTTTCAAATTTATAGATCCACTTTTACAATCTAATCCACATCTCACTCTCTATTCTACAATTCATTCTATTAAAATATTATAACAAACCCATAGAGACTTTTCTCCTAAAAAATACCAGACCAAACCCAAAATATTCTAAAAACGCCCAGTGAGACCAAAATGAGCTGAAAATCATATATAGTACAACGTAGAGTTGAGAAAAAGAAAGCATTTTTTTTTTCTCACAAAAATGAAATAAATTTCACATATAACACAGATTACCAAGATCAAGACCACAGATAAATTTCTGATGACAAATAAACCCAAAAATCTGTAGGGCAGAAATTAAAGATGTATACACCCAAGAAAACTACACCATATTTATCAAAATCAGCCAAGTTCCAAAATAACAATAAGATCTGCATAAATCATAAGTATATTTGTATCAAGCTGATTCCCAAACAGGTAGAAAGATAGAAAAACAACCAAGAACTCAGGAAGCGAATCTCTGCGTTTTCTAAACTTGCTGGTTCCATTTTACAGACAGACCGATAGAGCATAAGAAGTTTGTTGTACAAATGTTTTTTCAGTAATAATTTGGAGAGAGAAGAAACTAGTGCAAGTGCGCACGCTCTCTTTACTCCTTTAAACAGTCTATTGTAAAATTCACAGTAACAACAGCAGGTTGTCTTGCAGTCCAAATAGATCAAATCCTTCTGCATATGCGTATCAGTAGTAGGAGTAGATCAACAAAGTTGACAAGGGACCCAACAACTTTATGAATGAGTTCTAGGACTGACACAACTAGCTGGAATCTGAAACAAAATGGAATTGTTAGAATAACAGTAAAATTGACAGAGCGTTAATGATGGGTCCTGGGGAGAAAGAAGTTGAAATGCTTTCTCACCCTTCATCTGCCATTGAGATTATTTGGTGAAGATCTCTTATTAACCGTAGGAGTAGAACAACAATGCGGTCAAGAGTCCCAAGTACTTCAGAAATGAGTTCTATGACCGACTCAACTTGCTGAAATCTGAAACAAAAACAGATTGTTAGAAAAAATTTAAAGAGTGTCAATAATGGGTTGTGGGGAGGAAGAAGTTGAAACTCTCTTATCCATCATGATTCATGTGCCATTGAGATTTTCTAATCCATTTTTTCAAAATTATTCTTGATGTGTTCTAAAAAGAGTTATTTACAAAAACTGAGCATGAAGCAGTGCACACTCTGTTTCAACTTATTTATATTGGAAGCTCCAAGTTATGTAAAAGTATAACCCACATAGTAGATACTAACATAGCAGTGTTGTTAGTTAAAAACCTGAGAAGCGCAAGAAAGAGTGTGATTATGAGAACGAATAGGCCAAGAACTATTAGAGCAGCAAGTAAAACCTCTGGATTAAGCTCGTTCGCTGTAGTAACCAAGAGAAAATTAATTGTATGAAATACTGAAATCAACAGAAGTGGATTAAGGTCGTTCGCTATAGTAACCAAGAGAAAATTAATTGTATGAAATACTGAAATCAACAGAAGTAAAAATTAAATTGTTAAAATGATATATTCATTCTCACCCAGTAAGAGTGTGATTATGAGAACGAATAGGCCAAGAACTATTAGAGCAGCAAGAAAAGGAAGCTGCATTTTGAGTTTGTAGGTGGAGTTATTAGAGAATATGCATTTTGAGCTTTTTTCATTCTGAGAATATGAGTTTGTAGGTGGAGTTATTAGATTGTCTCTCAAGAGTATATGGGAAAGAGTTTGTATTTGGTGTATGTTGGGTACTTTCTCATTCTGAGAATATGTATGTGGTGTATGTTGGGAGAATATGCATGGGAAAGAGTTTGTATGTGGTGTATGTTGGGTAGTGTATGTTGGGAGAATATGCATGGGAAAGAGTTTGTACGTGGTGTATGTTGGGTACTTTCTCATTCTGAGAATATGTATGTGGTGTATGTTGGGAGAATATGCATGGGAAAGAGTTTGTATGTGGTGTATGTTGGGTACTTTCTCATTCTGAGAATATGTATGTGGTGTATGTTGGGAGAATATGCATGTATGTGGTGTATGTTGGGAGAATATGCATGGGAAAGAGTTTGTATGTGGTGTATGTTGGGTACTTTCTCATTCTGAGAATATGTATGTGGTGTATGTTGGGAGAATATGCATGTATGTGGTGTATGTTGGGAGAATATGCATGGGAAAGAGTTTGTATGTGGTGTATGTTGGGTACTTTCTCATTCTGAGAATATGTATGTGGTGTATGTTGGGAGAATATGCATAGAGAATATGCATTTTGAGCTTTTTTCATTCTGAGAATATGAGTTTGTAGGTGGAGTTATTAGATTGTCTCTCAAGAGTATATGGGAAAGAGTTTGTATTTGGTGTATGTTGGGTACTTTCTCATTCTGAGAATATGTATGTGGTGTATGTTGGGAGAATATGCATGGGAAAGAGTTTGTATGTGGTGTATGTTGGGTAGTGTATGTTGGGAGAATATGCATGGGAAAGAGTTTGTACGTGGTGTATGTTGGGTACTTTCTCATTCTGAGAATATGTATGTGGTGTATGTTGGGAGAATATGCATGGGAAAGAGTTTGTATGTGGTGTATGTTGGGTACTTTCTCATTCTGAGAATATGTATGTGGTGTATGTTGGGAGAATATGCATGTATGTGGTGTATGTTGGGAGAATATGCATGGGAAAGAGTTTGTATGTGGTGTATGTTGGGTACTTTCTCATTCTGAGAATATGTATGTGGTGTATGTTGGGAGAATATGCATTTTGAGTTTGTAGGTGGAGTTATTATATGGGAAAGAGTTTGTATGTGGTGTATGTTGGGTACTTTCTCATTCTGAGAATATGCATTTTGAGTTTGTAGGTGGAGAGTTTGTATGTGGTGTATGTTGGTATGAGTTTTGAGAATATATGGGAAAGAGTTTGTATGTGGTGTATGTTGGTATGAGTTCTGAGAATATGGTTGGGTACTTTTTTCATTCTGATATGGGAACTGGTATGAGTTGGGTAGATAAGTATATGGTATGAGTTTGCTAAACACCCTCCAGCTCAGCTCATGGGCTTCTAGTTGATTGTAGATTGTCTCATCAGAGCAGTGGAATAGCCTTTATTGTAGATTGTCTATACCGTTAATGTTCGGAAATTACCGACCATATATTAACCATTCATATTTACTATTTCTATCCTATGTGGGACTTTGTCATTTAATTAACTAGGTAATTTGTAGCAATAATTCTGAACCATTTAGCTTGCTTCTAATTTATCTTCCTCAACAACAAAAGAAAAAACGCAAATAATTATAATTGGTTTAATTCTCAAAATTATTCTTAATTTGTTTTTAAGAGATTTATGTTCAACAAATTATAAGAATTCATAATAAATATTATATATATATATATTATTAGTATACAACTCAGTTAATATTAGACTAAAACATTAACTTTTATCATTTTCTCTTCGCCTGACGATAGGAACAAAAGGATGATCACTAACGCATTATTAACAATTAGAAGATTTAATTCATCAACGATACAATTCTATGGCCCTAGCTAACTTCACCTCCCCATATATTGGTCTTGTGCCATGCTTAAATGCTATATTGAATTGATCCCTAAAACTGCATAATAATTTTACTGTAACAAAATCTTGTTGTGTGTAACACCTACACTAGTATTTAATGATAATAAAATCTTTTAAGAACACATTGTAGAGGGACTATACGTTTTATGTCCATATAACTTAGCTGCCTATATATTTGTCTGGTCATGTGTCGTGTTTAAATTGTATACTTAATAGATCCGGGTAATTTTATAGTATTTATGTATATATTTCAAATAAGAGATGAAGATTTAAACACTGGATGTTTGAAACACTCAAAAATGCTAGGCCAAGCGACCTAAAGGTCATTGGTAATTTGGTGCAACTTTTTCACTTCAACATAGATTTTGTTGTTACACAATAAAATGTTTTGAAATACTTTAACACATGCCAAATGTCTTTAGCTGAATTGTTACTTCCAGATGTTGAAACCCCCCCCCCCCATTTTTTTTTTTTAGCACTATGGCCCAAGGATCCTGGGCCGTGTGAGGGGTTCTTGGTGGACTGGGATCAATTCTTCGCAGCTAACAGGCTGATTTAAGAATAGATTTGTGCACAGAAACAAGCTTCCTACAATTACAAACAACTAAAAAAGTATTTGTATTGAATAACATTTAACAGTAAAGGAAATGCATAATAAATGAAATAAAATGCGAAGAACATGTTAGGGATCCTCCGATTGATGAGGTATGTTTCATTAGTTTTTCTTTTAAAACTGTGATTACAAAGCTCACTAAAAAACATGGTGCAAGGTTCAAGTGAGTTCAAAAATTACAGACTTTGATAGCCATTCAAGCTTCAAAGACTTGCAAAGTTTGAATCCGTTGAATCCGAGCGTGTAATGTAGTGGCTGTTTCGGGATCCCGGGAAAAAAGTTCCTCTGTTTTCCCTTTGGTTTAACAGAGTATCTCTTATATCTTTTGAGACTTTTAGAAAAATAGCTCTTAGTGTCCTAACCAATGATCTATGCCTCTTCCCCCAAAAAATTGAATCCCTATCTCTTCCTTTCCCCCCTTTTTATAGCACAGTGGCGGGCTCCTGGGGGTACTACCAATTTTCTTTTTTTGCCCTTTGGAGTTGGTTCAGCGCCTGGTTGTTCCAGGGACATGTCGTTTCCTTTTTCTTCTCATAGTTCTTCTCTTTTTGCTGCGACCGGATGAAAGTTTCCCAGCTTGCTTCCCATTTCCAGATTTCCCGTTGGTTGACTTGAGGGGCTTTGGCTTTTCTTGCTCCAGCCTTCCCAGTTCTTCTCAGTTGTACTTTCTTTGTCTTTTTTCTTCAAATGGTTGGGACCAAATCCCCTGCATCTTTATCTTCTGTCTTTTTTTTCAAATGAGAGTCTCCCAGCGTGCCTTTTTGTCTTTTCTTTCTTATCAAATCTGCTTTAATTTCTCCTCATGCGTCCGGGGATCCTCTGGCTCTGGTATTGCTTCTGGGCATCCCGACCCAAGTCTTCCTTCTGGGCTTGCTTTGGCTTGCTGTTTGCTTTATCTGTTTTTCTTTTCTTGGGCCCTTTTCTTCGTGGACCTCCAAGTCTTCTGGGCTCCTCTTTTTTTTTTTTCTTCTCTCTTTTTTTTTTTCTGTGAAATGGGCCTAAGGTCTTTTTTCATCTCTTTTCTTTTTGGGCCTATTTGTGGCTATATTAATTATATTATTTTTTTTTGCACCTCAACAGACACTAATTCTAACACATGTACACATATATGTACAAATATATAATTACACACATTTTTATATAAAGATAGACCAAAACCCAGGTAGATACCATTGGTGAGGTTTATGCCAACCCTGTAGAAAGCATGTTATCTTGCCTATGAGTTAAACATTTGAGACAATTTCTTAGGTTCTATACAATATGTTTCTCATTTAAATTCAAAAAATATATTACATTAAATGTAATTGTTTTAGGGAAAGTAACATAATTTGTATTGTATTGGCCATACAATAATTTGTTTAATTTTAATTAAGAAACCTAAAGTACAACAAATAAAAAATTGTGCCTAAGTTCGTTGTTATATATAAACAGATTCTAAAAAAAGCACCAAATTAAATAAATATATAGTTACTAGAAAAAATACTCAATTAAATCAACATTGCAATAGAAATGATTAATTTTGATCATTTTCTAAAATAATCCTTGTTGGCTTACGTGAAAAGATTTGAAAGTAGTCAAGCTCATCCTATTAAGTGTAGTTCTTAGCCAAGAGTCTAGCTTTATATCTTTCTACAAACCCATTATACCTATACTTTATATTATAGACCAACTAAGAACACTAGCATCAGGTTAGCATTGCACACCAAACACCAAAAACTTCACACATCAAATTTTCAAAAATGCTAAAAATTTTAGCATGAATGAACAATACAATTCTATTAGTAGAACTATACAGCAAAAACGGTAAATTTTTTTTCTTATTTTTTTTATTCTCTTTTTCTCTCTCCTCTAACACATGTTTCTCTCTCTCTCTCTCTCTCTCTCCCCGGTATGCAGGGCTAGCTCAACAACTTTTGGGGCCCAAGGCGAAACTTTAAGTGGGGCATTTTCTTATATGTAAATATTAATTAAATAAAATTTATTTTCATTATTATCTTTTTGTTGTATAATTTCATTATCTTCTAATTATTTTTATGAATTTTTTTTTTCATTTGTTATATATTTATCTTAATTTTCTGTTCTGTATTGTTTAATACTAGTAACAAATTTATCCAAAGATCATTTATGTGATTCAATTTATTTTTCAAGTTTTCTCTTTATTTTTAAAGTTTTTGTATCAATTTTTTAATAGATATTTATCATTAAGAAATACTTCTAAATACATAAAAAAACTATTTATAATAAAAAAAATTACAATTTAATTAAAATAAAATTTAAAGAATAGAACAATAGAACTTGATATATCAAAAACAAGATTTCAACTTTACTAAACCATGTAATCACTTTGTACTCTAAATATGCACAAATAAACATGTATTTATCACATAACTTAATAAATTAGTACTAATATAAAGTAAATTATTCTAAAAGAATAACTAATAAAATATTCCTAAACAATCCAGATTAAATAAACTATTGGAAATTTAAATAATAATAAAAAGTTAACGAAACACGTGATAATGCCATCATGGTAGTAGTCTAGTATTAGAAAAATAAAAGGTTCTGACTAGGTGTGTAAATGTGTCAATGGGGCCTTTTTAAACTTAATTTTGTCTCTTCACCTTCATTTTCTGTGTTTTGTGAGTATTCGAAGGATCTTTTTAATACACAATGCATTTTATTAGCCAACAAAATGGGCCTTATTATTATTATTTTTTCCTAAATATAGGCCTAAAGATTAAAGAAGCCTTAATTAAAATGTACACATAAATATATTATATTATAGAATTAGGGGCGACTCCATGTTATGGTTAAAGTGTTTAAATGAACACTCTAACTTGGAAAAAAATTATAATATATATATATATTATATATATATATTAATTTAATATATATATATATATATATATATATATATATATATTGTCTACCATAAATAAAAAATGAACACCCTAAAATGCAGTTACAAAGACCAATAATGGTAAACACAGTTACAAAAACCAATAAGTTTAGTAACAACAAAAATTCTTAGTGCAAAAATTATTCAAAAATTCTTATCTATTTTAACATAAAAAGCTAAATTTTCTATTTTACATAACCCCTTTTCAGAATGAAAAAATATCTACATCAAATTATATATTTGACACTACATTTTATTAAAGTATCATTTCTTTATTAATTTTTTACTACTCTCCCAAATAATTTCTCTCTCTGTATATGAGTAAAGAAAGTATTAGAAAACAAATTTGCATATAAACAATAACCGTATATATTTGCACGGTCATTGTAACTACAAATGCATTTTGCACAATAATACATAAGTTGATGTGGATGATTTTTGTGGTTGGTTGTGCAAAATTTGGCCCTTATGCCATTTTATACGGACTAATATGAATGCTCTTAATGACCACCCTAGAAAAAATTTCTAGAGCCGTCACTGTATAGAATTAGTTAAAAATAGGACATTCTTTATTTGGGGGTATTAGATCATTAGCTATATATTCTCCAGCCGACCCTACCGGTATGCTTCTCTCTAACTCTCTGCCTACCTCATTCTCACCACACTGCTGATCTCGCCATTCTGTCCAGATCTCCTTCTTGTGGGGGGGTTTTATTATTATTTTTTTGTTGTGGGTAGATGGGTGGTTTTGATGGTGGGATCAGCGGGTGGGTGGGACAATTTTGGGTTGGGTTGCTCCAGTTTTGGGTAGGTTCCAATTTTTTGGGTGGCTTTTTGCGGTAGTTGGTTGGTTGCTGCTTGTAGGAGAGGTGGTGGTGGTGGTTTTTTTTTTTTCTTTAAGTTATTTTAATAGGTGATGTGATAAAGTAAGAGATGTGATGTAAAGTGTATTGTAGAGTGGTGTATTAAAATAGATAAATTAATTTTTTGTTGTGTGAAAATAAAATTTTTTTTTTAGCACAGTTGATGATACTCTTACAACTAATTGGTTGTTTCCTAGAAGGTCAAGTCTGGTGCCTTAATTAAACTTATTGCGCATTACTTTTCTCATCTAAAATTTTAGCAATACTATGCATTTTGGTCTTTCTTATTCCTTATGCTTTATTAAGTTGGTGGAATACTCACCTCATTGATCTTTGCTTCTTTCCGCCTAAAGCTGCACTTATAAAATCCCAGCCTCTGTGTATCGTTCCTCAACTTGACATCCTCATCTGGCCTAAAGAAAAATCTGGTACTTATTCCGTGAAATTAGGGTACAAAAGACTCATGGAAATAGCTACCCTTGATACTGTCAGACCAACAGTTTCTACTGCACAAAAATCCTTTTGGAAGAACATTGGGAAATTGAATGTACCGAGGAAAATCAAGCATTTCTTATGGAAATCATGTACAAATTCTCTTCATTCAAAAGAAAATTTGAAAAAAAAAAAGCCATTCCTATCGATCATATTTGCCATCTTTGCTCAAGGGATAATGAATCTGTTCTCCACGCTTTGTGGGGCTGTGAGAAGGTGCAAATGGTTTGGGCAATTGATTTTAGCTGGGTAGACAAACATAAAGCTGCCTCGAGTTCTTTCTCTGATTTAGTGCAGCTAATCCAAGAAAAACCCCACACAAGTTCCATTGTTCAGCATCATAGCATGGTCTATCTAACACCACAGAAATAAATCTCGCCTCCGAGAACCTTCTTTGCCGCTAGATAGAATTGTAGGTTTCGCACGAGACTATCTTCGAAGCTTCAAGACTCAGGCAACTTAAGCATATCACTCCACGTGCAGTAGATATCCTTCTCAAAAGCATTGGTGTCCTCCACCTCAGGATTGCTTCAAGACCAATTATGACGAAGCAATGTTCAATGAATCAGATGAAGTCGGCCTCGGTGTAGTCATCCGAAATTCTGAAGGCCAAGTTATGGTCGCTCTGTCCAAAAAAATCAAGAAACCACCTTTAGTTGTGACTTTGGAACTACTGGCAGCAAGAAGAGCAACAATCTTGGTTTTTGAAACAAGTTTCCAGCAATCTTGTTTTGAAGGTGATTCGGAGATGGTAGTAAAGTCCTTACGTGGTAGTGGTATGGAAAAATCTACGGTTGGTCATATTATAAAAGACAATTTGTCTTATGTTAGCTTGTTACAAAGCTATTCTTTCTTTCATGTCAATAGGCAAGGCAATGTAGTCGCACACGCCTTAGCTCAAAGAGCAAGAATTTCCTTCCCTTTACAAGTTTGGATAGAGTATGTTCCACCAGATTTAGATGCTGTTATTTTGGCTGATTTAAAGCCCCTTGTTTAAAAGGTGTTGGGGTACTTTTCTTTACACCTAATGTTATTTAAATAAAACCTATTTATTTTCCCTTCAAATGTATTATTGGACATGCTTAAATATTTTTTTTTTCCAACTATCACTATGCTAGCCCACAACATTTCTCCTATCTACCACAAAACTGGGCTACGCTATAGGGCCCAATACTTTCTCATAAAAGACCGAATTATTTAGTAAAGCGAGATAAAATCTAATCTTTTCTAAAGACCAAGAATACTTATGCTTGGCAAGGTTTGAAAAGTCCACGATTCAAATCCATGGTAAAACAAACTTTATCAATGGAATTCAAGTCCATAATCAAAACCCATGGTTTAAACCCATGGTAATCTATTTATCCAAATAATTTGGTGACCTATAATCTTTTTTTCCATGCTCATGTGTTTCATGGGTTATAATGTTTTCACATTATAACCTATGAAACACATGGTCATCACTTGCATCACAACGTCCATAATATATACCTTCAACGCTCATGGAAAATACTCGATCCCACAAGCTTATCATTTAAATTATGGTGCAACTATTAAAAGCCATGAACGTTATTTATGATATGGAATCCATCATAGTAAAGGTTATTTTCAAAGGTATTTTGAAAAACTTATATTGTTTCAAACATTACAATTAATTGCCCAAAAGACCCATTGCAAGTATCTATAAAAACTCAAAGAATATTTACTAATAAAAGTACATGAAGAAGGAAAGCCCATGGCAACATGTGTTGTTGATTTTGTAGGATGCACCCAACCCGACCTAAAGGAACCAACCCAGGTGAACAGGCCTAATCTAAGAGATCCTAGCAAGGAGCAAAGGACTGAAAGTAGGCAAAATAGCCCTTGTTCATCCATGACCAAAGTACAACAAGATAACCAAGTCCTTAAGTATGAACTAGAGGCTGTCCCATCAGCTTTTGGTCACTCTCTACTTGACGTGAACAGTACCCGAGGCTTGTAACATCAGCTGAAGTCTAAAGGGTGATGAAACTCCATCATCTTTTTCAAGACTGAACGTCCAGCGGAAGGGGAGATGAAACCAAATTATTCAAACTTTAGCAAATTGATACTATAAATGTTAAAAACGTTCAAGATGTGATTCATGTACCAAGCCCATGAATCCTAAAGGGGAAAAATTGGGAACATGTGGTTTGGAGGATATAAGGGGATCTCCAGCGGAACCCGCTTAAGTAGGCTTAGAACTTGACACCTGGCTTGGGGTGTTGAAATCTTACTTCTTGGGCGTCCAAATCTCAGTTGCAGCTTTAGGATTTGCTCTTGATACACGCCCCAATCACGTTGATTAAGCTCAGCCCTAGAAATCTTGGCATTTAATGCAAAATCCCATCATTACTCAAAGAAGCAAAGTAGTCCATAAAGCAAACCTTCTACTTCTGACCAAAAATCCCAGGAAGATTAACCCTGGTTCTCCACCTATGATTAACCCTACGTTTTTTGGACTCGTGTTAATTAATGCTTCCCAAAACTCCATTATAAAAATATAAGCATCTCAGCCCATAGGGACAAGCTACTCCCTCTGAAACCCTTGGTCTATTTGCCATTTTGCTAGTAGTTTAGCTCTCTTTAAGCTCACTACTCATCCCTTTTAGCCCACATTCATCTAACCTCAAACATTCTTCCCCCTCTTTTACACAATCACAGCTCATAAACGCCTCCCACTACTCACAAGTAGCCCATTACTCACAAAAAACCTTAACCTCAAAGTTAATTTCATCCCACTCACTCAAAACAGCCCATATTGTCTCATTCATGCCTTATGAACACACACCCACCAAAATCTTAGTTTAATACTTGATGCACTGAGCTGGGATCCCTCTCTCCCTTCACACCATGCCAATTAATCATTTCTCTCTTCCTATGAAACCTTCAATTTTTACTTTTTATTTTACGGTTGAAAGATATAATGTATATGTAACAATCGAATTTTTCCCTCACATTGATGTAATGATGGCTGAAAGTACAATGAACCCCCCTAACCAAGACATACAAGGACCCCCAGGAGTTAACACATTCTTAAATTTATTTAATCACTGACCATTGGACTATTTAAATCTGTTTTTTTTTAGACTAAGTGTAATTTTACCCTTGCCGCTGGAGATTTTATTTCATTTGAACCATCAAACTAGGACCACTAATGTACTAATTAAGTATTGTAACGTGTTTTTCATTGGGTTTTTGTTGCTATTTTGTCAAGTGCAACATTTGTTTCTTGTTCAGATAGGCTAGCTTTGTCCTCACACCGAAAATCTTTGGGTACCATCTCAAGAGCTCATAGTTGAGTTTCGGCTTGACTTCTCAATATCTTTGACAGAGGCATCAATTTTCCCCTCGACAAAAGTCTGAAAGTATTTTCTTCTCCCAAAAAAAAAAAAAAAAAAAAAGTTGCAAGAGTGAAAAGTTTGTCTAGGGTCAAAAAATGGTAATAAATTACAGGGATTAGCTCCTTCCTTTTGAGCAGATGCTTTAAATGTTTTGTTGACTTGGCTTAGGTGGGTGCATGAATAGTGCATGGTATTCATGCACTATGCCAAGCTTTTATAGTATAGACAATTAGCTAACTTGTTCCTCAAAAAAAAAAAAAAAAAAAAAGGCTAACTTTAGATTTTTTTTTTCTAAAAAAAAAAAATGAAAGCTAACTTTGGATTTATTTTGATATAATAATTGCAAGTATAATTGTCAAAATGTGAATCATGTCGTAAATCTCAATTTTTTATTTTTTTGAATTATATATAATAAGAATCACAAACTTTTAATAAAAACTAGCATCATCATACGTGCTCTCCATGTTTGATAAGTCTTTTTTTTTTTTTTTTTTTGAGTTTAAAGTAATTTTTCAATTTAAATTTATCTATTGTTAGTGAACTTACACATGAAGAAATTTTTAATCTGTGCTCCTCCTTTGCTCACAATCTATCACCCAAAAGATCCAAATCTTAATAATAAAATAAAATAATTTCATGCTTCAAAAAACCATAAAAACATCCAAAATAAAGAGTATTAACAAGTTGTTACTTTGCTGGCTTACTTGTTTTGTTTGTTTTAAGATCTATCTCTTTTTGAAGATGTAAACTTGTAATTATATGCATTTTGACAGTGAACTATTAACATTGAAGATTTTTTCCATCATGAATTTATAACTATAAATAATTTTTGTCATGCTCAAAACTATCAAAATTGGAAGGATATTAATAAGTGGCATTAAGTGCAATTTATTTGCTTAATTGATTATATTTATTCTCTCTAAACAGGTTGTTATTGATTTGTTTTTGTAATTAAAAAAAAAAAATTGTTTGAAAAATACGGGTCAACCCGACCCGCAACCCGATTGACCAGTTTAAAAATAACTTATTTTGACCTGCGACCTGTTTGACCCGCCAACCTAATTGACCCGATCCGACCGTTTTGCCACGTCTAATTTTTTGTTGGTTTAGTTTGATTACTAAAATAAACCGTCTGTGTTATGAGATTTGCAGTAAAAGTGAGGAGTAAGAACTATCAAGTGTGAGTGTAGCTGTTAAAGCTCAGGCCAAGAAGCAGAATTGCAAGAAGAAGGAGCAGAGTTCACGCGACATCGTTTTGACTAAAGGAATAAAAGTTGAGACAAAGGAAAACGGCACCATTCAGATTATTGAAGACGCGTACACCTTAATGAAGACATGGACCGTGCACATGCCAGACCTAAAATTTCCAAAAGATATATATATATATATATATATATATTTTAACCTCTCAAAATATATATATATATATATATTTTTTTTTTTTCGATAAGTTCCAAAGGATATTCTGTTGTGTCACAGGTCCAAGATGCTTGGTCTTACATTAAAATTTCCAAATGGCGGTGTGGCTAAAATTTCCAATCATGTTTGCCAACATTACATATTAGAGTTCTAAATACATAAAATCATAAATCTTTAGAACCTAACAAATATTGCACATTCTTCTAACCATGCTCAGGGATCCAATGAAATTGTGGGGGAAAATAGCTAGTAGTAAGCCTAAAGGGGTCAGTGATGGAAGCCCTATTTGGCTCTATGGAAAACAAGTTTTGAACAAATTGTTTTTTAACATACTGTGAAGCATTAGGAGCTTTGGAATAAAATGTTTTAATAAGCTGGGAAACATTGGTTAAAGTATAAGGATCATAAGGAGAAGCTAAAACAGAGGAGTGATTAGGCTTAGGGATGGTACCTAAAGGGGTGAATCGGTTGACAATTTCTAGGGAAGAAACAGGTTCTTTTTTAACAGGTGGGTTATCAGTGGTTGGGCTTTTGTCTTTTGTTTGTCCCTTCTTCCCCCTTGTTGGTATCAAAGCCATCTCTTTTCTGGCCGATGATAGTGTTGTTGTGTCTTTATTTCTTGTCCATGTCTACCCGAAACTTTGATACTCTATTGTCGTGTTCCCTTCTATCGAGAGGAAAATTGATGCCTCTATCTAAAATGTTGGGAAGCCAAGCCGAAACTCGACTATGGCTCTTTAGATGGTACCCAAAGACTTTTGGTGTGATGACAAAGTCTATCCAAACAAGAAACAAAGGTTGCACTTGACAAAACAGCAACAAAAGCCCAATGAAAAACACATTACAATACTTAATTAGTACATTAGTGGTCTTGGTCTGATAGTTCAAGTGAAATAAAATCTCCAGTGGTAAGGGTAAAATTACACTTAGTATAGAAAAACATATTTAAACAGTCCAATGATCAATGATTAAATAAGTTTAGGAATGTGTTAACTCCTGGGGGTCCTTGCATGTCTTGATTAGGGGAGTTCATTGTACTTTCAGCCATCATTACATCAATGTGAGGGAAAAGCTCCACTGTTACATATACATTATATCTTTCAACTGTAAAATAAAAAGTGAAAATTAAAGGTTTCATGGGAAGAGGGAAAGGATTAATTGGCATGGTGTGAAGGGAGAGAGGGATCCCAGCTCAGTGCAACAAGTATCAAACTAAGATTTTGGTAAGTGTGTGTTCATAAGGCATGAATGAGACAATATGGGCTGTTTTGAGTGGGTGGGATGAGATTAACTCTGAGGTTAGGCTATTTGTGAGTAGTGGGAGACGTTTGTGAGCTATGATTGTATAAAGGAGAGGGAAGAATGTTCTGAGATTAGATAAGTGTGGGTTGAAAGGGATGTGTAGTGAGCTGAAAGAGAGCTAAACTACTAGCAAAATGGCAAATAGACCAGAGGTTTTAGAGGGAGTTGTTGTGTTTGTGGATTGAGATACTTATGCTTTTATAATGGAGTTTAGAGGAGCATTAATTAACAAGAATCCAAAAAACGTAGGTCTGATTCAGGGGTGGAGAACCAGGGTTAATCTTCTTGGGATTTTTTGGTCAAAAGTAGAAGGTTTGATTTATGGGCTGCTTTGCTTCTTTGGGTAATGATGGGATTTTGCATTAAATGCCAAGATTTCTAGGGTTGAGCTTAATCAATGTGATTGGGGCATGTATCAAGAGAAAATCCTAAGGCTGCAACTGAGATTTAGACCCCCAAGAAGTAAGATTCAACACCCCAAGCCAGGTTTAAAGTTCTAAGCCTACTTCAGGGGGTTCCGTTGGAGATCCCCTTATGCCCTCCAAACCACATGTTCCCAATTTTTGCCCTTTAGGATTCATGGGCTTGGCATATAAATCATGTCTTGAACGTTTTTAACATTTATAGCATCAATTTGCTGAAATTTGAATAATTTGGTTTCAGCTTCCCTTCCGCTAAAGGTGTAGTCTTGAAAAAGATGATGGAGTCCCATCACCCTTTAGACTTCAATTGATGTTATAAGCCTCGGGTAATGTTCACATCAGGTAGAGAGTGACCAAAAGCTGATGGGACAGCCTCTAGTTCATTCTTAAGGACTTGGTTCTCTTGTTGTACTTCGGTCAGGGATGAACAAGGGCTGTTTTGCCTACTTTCAGTCATCTACTTCTTGCTAGGATCTCTTAGATTGGGCCTGCTCACCTGGGTTGGTTCCCTTGGGTCGGGTTGTGTGCATCCTCCAAAATCAACAACACATGTTGCCATGGGCTTTCCTTCCTCATGGGCTTTTATTAGTAAATATTCTTTGGGTTTTTATAGATACTTGCAATGGGTCTTTTGGGCAATTAATTGTAATGTTTGAAACAATATGACAAGTTTTTCAAAGTACCTTTGAAAATAACCTTTACTATGATGGATTCCATATCATAAATAACATTCATGGCTTCTAATAGTCGCACCATAATTTGAATGATAAGCTTGTGGGATCAAGTATTTTCCATGAGCGTTGAAGGTATATATTATGGATGTTATGACCATGTGTTTCATGGGTTATATGTGAGAACATATTCTTCAAGATAACTCCAAATGAGTTTTTTTATAAGACGATTGTCATCGCAATATTTAGGCAACGATTATATTTTTTTTTTCTTGCCAAGCGTTTAATAATCTTGGATTTCTTTGATAAAATAGTGCCAATGAAAATTGGGCTTTGATGTTGCCAATGGGGACTTAGGCTTTTGATATTGCCAATGAAGATTGGACTTTTGATATTGCCAGTGGAAACTGGGCTTTGGATATTGCCAATGAGAATTGGGTTTTGATATTGCCAATGAGAATTGGACTTTGATATTGCCAATGTGAATTGGGTTTTGGATAAATAAATCGCCATGGGTTCGAACTGTGGGCTTTGATCATGGATTTGAATTCCATTGATAAAATTGTTTTGCCATGGATTTGAATCATGGGCTCTTCAAATATTGCCAAGCATAAGTATTCTTGGGCTTTAAATAGAATAAGATGTGTGTATTGGGTTCATAGGGCTGATTTTGGGCTTAGCTAAATAATGATAATAAAATTGGATAAAATAGGAGTTTTTTGGGCTTTTTGTGATAATTTATATCATGATCCAATTTAGATAATGAGATATGAAATATTTGTGATTAACATAATAATAGAGTCAAAAAATGTTTGGGAAAACCCAATAACTTATAGTGGTATAAATAGGTGGTACTCAAATAAAGTTAGGTGTAAAAAAAGTACCCTAACACCTTCTTACCATCGTTGGCGCCACCCTAGACGTAAAGTGAATTCCCAAAACTAAACTGTAAGGCCCGTTTGAGCTAAGAGAGGGCGTGTAGGGCATGAGAGGTATAGGGTTGCTTAGGGTATGTGTTACGAAATGCAACGATGTTGAGAAAAACATGATAATTGAGTGTTAAACCTAGGATAGTATGGATAAGATGTGGAAATCCTACTCCTCTATCAGCTCCAGGACTGGTTGTCCTCCAGATATTGTAAATGAAGAAGATCACACTGTTGAAGAACATGAGCTCCCTAATTTCCAAAAATGGAATATCCCTAAAGTTGATACTAAAACTATTTATAAGACTAGTTTTGTTGAGAGTACTTTTCATCCCATTTACAAAGTCAGAACTATTGAACAAATATTTTTTTATTTCAAAAACTCATGAAAAATGTTGCTTGTTTTCTAAGAGAAATATTAATGATTTTCTTGCTAAAAAACTCAGTTATCTGCATATTGGTATGGTTCATGTTTCTATTAAACCACTTACTAGAAAAGGAATAAATGCTTCTGTTCTCATGTGTTTAAGAGATGCTAGATTTAAGAACTTTAAAGATAGCATTTTTGGTATGATTACTGCTTCTTTGTATGATGGTCCTGTATATTTCAACTGTTATCCTGATATTACTCTTGCTTTGGACGATCCTAATATTGTTAAAGCTTTAACTTTAAATATTGCTTAATCTGGTTATCACATGGAAGAAGGTAGTAAGCCTTTTGCTTTGATTTATCGCATTTATTACAGACTATTAGGTACTCAATTGAATCCTGGTGCTAAGATCAATAGAGAACCTTTTGGTAAAACAATGTTAATCACATGTTCAACTCCTGATGCTAAAGTTCAAGTTCCAAAAATGATTCAATGGCAAGATGTCAAGCTTCCCACTGAATGGTTGTGGAACAAGAATCTCTTTTGCTAAACCTATTTTTGATGAGCTAGATCTCACACATATTCAACTATATTTGGATGGTATTGTTAAAATAAGTTTTCAAAACAATCAACCCTTGAGGATCAACGAAGGAAGACATTCCTTTGCTGGATCTGAAAGTATTTCAAAAAGAGATCAAGATCTCAATGAATTTTTGCAAAAGAATCTTGAAAACCCCACTGATTTAAAGCTAAAAGGTGTTTCAAGTGATAAATCTCAAATCGGCTCTGTTTTCTATTCTACTAAACTTGAACCTTCTTCTTCATATGGCAGAATTGCTAATGAAGAAGAAGAGGATACTAGATCTGTTAGTCCATCTGATTCTGATTTTCCTCCTCTTGAAAATCCTGTTTACCAAAACCAATTAAGAATTTTAGATATTTTGAATGAAAGCTTTGAAATTGATATGGTTTCCCTGTATAATGAATTCATGCTTGTTAAAAATAGAAATAAAAGAAAATACTACCAAAGTAATTTTGCTCAATCTGAGAAAGACCGTGTTAAAAGAAAATGGTTAGAAAGGATGAACCAATTGAAAAAACACATTTTGTTTTTTGATTTTCTTGAAAACCACTATGTTTCAAAAGATGAAGTTTCAAAAAATCATTTGAATGTGATAAAGAAATCAAATTTTGTTCAAGAAGATAAAAAAAACTATTATTAGGTCTAGTTATCCACCTCTTGAGACAATTTTGATAACTACTAATAAGACTGATGTTAAAGCCTCCCCTTTCAAAATTGCTGATGATCAAACTCTCATTTGCAGTCTTATTGAACAAAAAAATTTTACTAATGAATCTTTGCATGTTATTGGTCAACAACTTGACTGTATTGAAGAAACAATTGTTAAAAAAACTGTTTCTGTTGAAAAATCTATTTCTGTTGAAAAACCTGTTTTTGTCAAAACTGAGAAACCTTTGCTTAATTTACCCAGTCAAGATAAAAATTTTAAGTTTAAAACTTCCCAATCTAAAACCCTTGAAATTGTTGAAAAAATGCTTGCTGATTTAAAGGTAAAAACTTAGGGTACTTCTACAAGTACTCCTGCTGCTTGAACTATTTCAAAAAATGAAAAAAAAAAAAATCGTTTCTGAAGAAAATACAAATTCTGATCCAGTTTCCTCTATTTCTACAAAAAAGGTTTTTGATGATGATTTACTAGAAATTAAAAGATTTGTTGGAAGTTCCAAACCTGTGTTTTTTACAAAAAAAAATTGGTATTCAAAATCCACTCCTCCAGATATGCAATTTGAGGAAAGACCTTTTCAAACACAGTTTTCTATTTCTGCTGATAAGATTTATGAATGGAATTTTGATGGTTTGTCTGAACAAGAAATAATTAATAAAATGGGTCATATGTCCATGGTTGGAATTGCTTATGTTAATAACCGTAATCTTGATCACCCTGAAATTGTTGACCCTCTTGCTACTGGTTTTTCTGGCACTCTTCGTGGATGGTGGGATTCATATCTCATAGAAGATTCCAGAGAATCTATTAAACATGATGTTAAGAAGAATGATGAAGGTTTGCCTGTTTTTGATGAAAGTAATGGTCGAGGTATTCCTGATGGTGTCAATACCTTGATTTATACTATTATCAAATATTTTGTTGGTACTCCATCTAATATTTCATCTTGAATTTATGATCTTCTGAAAAATTTGAGATGTCCTACTGTGTCTAATTACAGATGGTACCAAGATGTTTTCCTTTCCAGAGTAATGCATCAGAAAGATTGTTACAAGCCTTATTGGAAAGAAAAGTTTATTGATGATCTGTCTTCTATCTTTGCTCATAAGGTAAAACAAGAATTAATTGGTAAAAATGAATCCACTGATTATGATAATTTAACTTATGGTGATATTCTAAGCACTATTTAAAAACTTGGTATTAATATGTGCAATGATGAAAAATTGTTAAAACACCAATTAAAAAATAAAAGAAAAGTTAAATGAAATGGGTAATTTTTGTGAACAATATGGTTTGCCCCCTATTGCTCCTTCTAGGCAAAAGGGTAAAAAACATGATAAAAGTCACAAAAATTATAGCCATAAAAAACATAAAAAATATAGAACTAATTTTAATGATTTTTATGCTAAAAAGAAAAATATTTTTAAAAAATATGATAAACAAAGATCAGGTAAAGGTAAATGTTTTAACTGTGGTAAAACTGGACATTTCAGTAAAGATTGCAAACAAAAACCTGGTAAGTTAAAGAATAAGTTTAACATGTTAAATATTGATAATAAAGATCAAGAAGAATTATTCAGAATTCTTGAATCAAACAATTTGTCTGATTCTTTGGAAGAAGATTTTTCTTCTTCAATTGATTTTTGCTATCAATCTGTTGATGATTCCTCTGATTCACCAAATGTTAAAATTGGTTGTAGAGATTCATGTTGCAATGTTATTAAATCTGTTAATAATCTCACTAAAGGTGAAGAAAATGAAAGTTTATTGGTTAAATTGATAAGTCAAATTGAAAACCCTAAATTACAAAAAGAATATTTGGATAAGTTTAAGAAAAATCTGATAAAAAATGAAACTAGTAAAAAACTTAAATCAACGATAAGTTTCAAAGAAACTTTAGAAAGATTTAATAAAAAGAAATCCAAAGATTTAACTGTTAATGATCTTCAACATGAAATTAATATTGTTAAACAAGAGATAAGTGAATTAAAACATGAATTTAAAAACATTAAAAGTGATAATAATAATCTTAAACAAGAATTGTTAATGTTAAAAATTGATAAAAAAAACTTAACAAATCTGATAATGAACAAGATGAGCTCAAAGATGGGGAAGAATCCAGTTAACAAACTCTTCTTTCTGATAAAGGTATTGCTGATGTTTTCATTGATTCTCAACTTAATCTTGTTTATAAAATGTTTCCTCCAAAATGGTTTACAAAAGTCAAAATTGTTGTTTCTTATGATTATCATTCCATTGTTATTACTATAATTGATTCTAGTGCAGATATGAATTGTATCCAAGAAGGATTGATTCCTTCAAAATATTTTGAAAAATCAACTGAAAGATTAGTTTCTGCTAATGGTTCTCAAATAAAGATTAAATATGAATTGAATAATGCTCATGTTTGCCATGATAATGTCTGTTTCAAGATTCCTTCTGTCCTTGTTAAAAATATGACTGATAAAGTGATTCTTGGTCTGCCATTTATAAATGCTTTGTATCCTTTTCTTATTGAACATGATGGAATTACTACTGATCCTTTTGGATAGAAAGTAATATTCAAATTTGCTTCAAAGTTTGAGATTGACACTGATGGTGCTTTAAATCTGATTTGTGCTTTAAATCTGATTCATGCTAAAATCAAACACCTTAACTTCCTTCGACAAGAAGTTAGATACAAGAAAATTGCTGAACAACTTTTTGATAAATTGTTGCAATCAAAAATTTATATTTTTCAAAAAATTCTGATTAATGATGTTTGCCCTGATGTTCTTAATGCTTTTTGGCAGAGAAGAAAACATATTGTTGACTTGCCCTATGTTAAAGATTTTGATGAAAAGAACATTCCCACTAAAGCTCGCCCTGTTCAAATGAATGCTAAAATTGTTAAGTTTTGCAAAAAAGAAATCAATGATTTACTTTAGAAAAAACTCATAAGGAATAGCAAGTCCCCCTGCTCTTGTGTTGCTTTCTATGTTAAAAAAAAATGCTGAAATTGAGAGAGGAACCCTCGCTTAGTCATCAATTATAAGCCCTTGAACAAGGTCTTAGAATGGATTAGGTATCCCATACCTAACAAAATGATTTAGGTCGTCAATTGAATAAGGCTGTGATATTTTCCAAGTTTGACACGAAATATGGATTCTGGCAAATCCAAATCAATGAGAAGGATAGGTATAAAACTGCTTTTACCACTCCCTTTGGTCATTATGAGTGGAATGTGATGCCTTTTGGTCTTAAGAATACTCCTAGTGAATTCCAAAATATTATGAATGATATTTTCAATTCTTTCAGCCACTTCACCATTGTTTATATTGATGATGTCCTTGTTTATTCTTGCTCTATTGATGAACACTGGAAATATTTGTATTCATTTTTAGATACTATCAAAAGAAATGGTCTTTTTGTCTCTGCTAAGAAAATCAAACTGTTTCAAACAAAAGTCCGATTCCTTGGCTATGATATCTTTGAAGGACAAATTCGTCCTATAGATAGAGCCATTCAATTTGCTAATAAGTTTCCTAATGTTATCACTGATAAGACTTAACTCCAAAGATTTCTTAGGTCTCTGAACTATGTTTCTGATTTCTACAAAGATATGAGGAAACAATGTAAACCTCTTTTTGATCGGTTACAAAATAATCCTCCTCCTTGGTCTGGTATTCATACTTCCCTTGTTAAACAAATCAAGTCTCATGTTAAAACATTGCGCTGTCTTGGTATTCCCACTATTGATACTTTCAAAATTGTTGAAACAGATGCTTCTGACATTGGTTATGGTAGTATTCTGAAACAAAGAGTTTCTCCAGAGTCATTCGAACAAATTGTTCATTTCTATTTTGGAATCTGGAATAATGCACAATTAAATTATAGTACTATTAAAAAAGAGATTTTATCTTTAGTACTATGCATTTCAAATTTTCAAAGTGATTTGTCAAACCAAAAGTTTTTATTACATATTGATTGTAAAAGTGCTAAATATGTTATTGAAAAAAATGTTGAAAATATTGCTTCTAAACATATTTTTGCTAGATGGCAAGCTATTTTAAGTGTTTTTTATTTTGATATTGAAATATATATATATATATATGTATGTATGTATGTATGTATGTATATCCTAAAATCTTTAATATTCAAAGCATTACTCTTCTTAGGAATTAAAGTAAGAAAAGAAGTATTCATAGACCATTCAAACACGGAGTGACAATGAAAGTGTTCAAAAAAGTTCAAAACATCATTTTCCACAACACTCCAACATTTATGGAAAAAATCCGTAGTGAATCCATCGGGACCAGGGGCTTTATCCCCTTCCATTTCCTTCAAAACCTAGATGACTTCCTCTTTAGAGAACTCCCATCTCTAATGACAGCCTCTCTTTCATAGAAGTGTTGGAAAAACACATGTTTGTATCGCATACAAAACATACACAGCGGAAAATTAACGGATCTACTTCATTCGCAATAGATAACATGTACTATGTAAATTTCAGAATATAAGAACAAGATAGTGTACCTTGATGTAGTGAATTTCAAAACAAGGATTAGAAGTACTTGGGAACACTTTTAATCTTCACTCCAATTCCACTTGATACCCAAGAAGTGTGGTCTCTCAATTAGTTTATATGTATGTGTTCAAGGGAGAATAAAAGAGTGTCCAACACTCACATACAAATCATTTCATTCTCTTACAAAATTCTGTATGTTTTTCTCCATATAATTGATTATCTAATTAAGCTAGCCTTTTGGGCCATTCCAATTGGGCTCTAGCATATGGCTTGAAGTGAGACCAAAAGGGAACAAATAAGACACTAGCTCCAATGGGCCTTGGACTTTTCTGTCAACTCTTAACAAGTCTAAAGTTACCATTAATCATATTTAATACCACATATAAATATAATTACACTCTAGGCCTTATTAATAAATTATATCCCAAGACTTTATTGTACATGCAACCCCTTCATAAAATATTCACAGTAATACAAAGTCATGAATGTAAACTGCCACTTTGAAGATTACTACATTTTAATCCTTGAGTGCTCGGTTTAATCCTTTAAATTATTCATCATATATTTATGAAATCTAATTTCATAAATATATACTTTAGTAACTTCTTACTAAAGTGGTTAGGCCTAACACTTTGAATAATCGAACCCATTAAACTTATCTCAATTGAATATTTTATATCTCCATTAAGAGATTATGAATTCCATCTTGAGAATATATGTTCCATCAACACTAAATGTGGTTGCCCAACATACTGAGGTTTTAATCATGACTTTAGATCTCATTCCTGATATATCAAAGCAACCTACACTTCATGATCAAGTCCATTATTCTATTAGAATTAAAAGTTGATATAAATAGAAGTTGTGAGATTTATTATTCATTTAACAGTCGTTAAGAGAATAATAAATCTCACAGCAATTTAGTTCAATATGTCTTAACTCTTAAAACATATTAACATATCAACTAGAAGTCTCCACTTTCATGATTAAGACAAATCATCTTAGTTGATATGTTATAGTTTTCACAGATGAAATGCCCAATTTTATTACCGACTACGAACTAAAATTCTGAGTTTACAAAGAACTTGCGATTTATATCTTTTGTGACTAAATCACATACTATACATCTCATGGACTATATGATAATGTTCAAATATTCATGTTACCATTATTTTAGATAATAATAAAATGACTTTATTAATTACAACATTAATTCATACATAATGTCATACATAGCATCATATAATAGGATTTAAGGGCACTAATCCTGACAAGAAGGGCACCTTGTTTCAATCTCCTGATACAAAGCCTAATAGAATTGAACCACCTAAGAATGCACATCCATCTCATCCTCATAAACAAACTCATCCACCTCAATACTATTAATTTGATTAGCTCTTCTAAGGGAATTTGCTAATCTATGAAAGAAACAAGTATTATTGTCTCCCTCCTTCCCAAACAAGGCACGAGATTTTTGTCTCTAAAAAAATCCTCCAAAGAAGCTAAATATTCAATATCCCCTCTAATCTATATATGACAGGACTGTACCACATTCGAGAGACCCCACATCTCTTTGATAGCATCAAGCCCCAACAATTCAAATAACAAAATTTTTTTTTTCTAAAGGCCAAGTCTCCAAATTCCTCCCTATTCCACTTCTTGAGAACAACTTTAAGATCCCTTAGTTTTTGAGCTAAAATAAAACTACAAGAACCCACAAAGCAGTACCCTTTCCACCATTGTTGAACGCTCTCAACAAAACCCTCAGCTTTCAACCACATGTTCTCAAATTTAAAAGCACACCGACCCTTACAAAAAACACATGCTTCCAACAAAAGTGGACAATGATTAGAAATAACACGGGGAAGCACCCTTTAAGGTACATTCTCAAAATGATCTTCCCAATCCAAAGATACCAAAACCCTATCAATTCTAGACATAGAAGGTGTCACAAATTCCTTAAATTAGGGACAGGAAACCCCCTCTAATGGTTAATCAACAAGATAATTATTCTCAATAAAATCAGAAAAAGAAAACATAGCTGGGCTAAAAGAATCACAATTAAGTCCCTCACTCAGATATCTAGGGTCCGTTTGGATAGAACTTATTTTGCTAAAACTGAAAACTGAAAACTAAAAATGATGTAGCAAAATTATTTTTAAATGTATAAATAGTGCTGTGGGACCCATTTTTATTAAAAAAAAGTTGCTGAAAAGTGAATTTTATGGGTCTCGTGAACAATGCACGGGACCCACAAACTGATGAAAAGGGCTTAAAAGTCAGCAAAATACGGTTACTGTTCATGAACAGTAGCCGTTGTCCCCCTGAAACACATGCTGCAGAAGAAAAAAAAAACAGAAAATGCAGGAAACGCAACGCAATGCGTATTCAAACCCACATCTAATGATGTTAAAATCACCTATTAAGCACCATGCCATGGTCCGCAAAGCACGCATACATGCTAGCTCCTCCTATAAAGCAGCCTGTTGTCTATTGTCATTAGGGCCATAAATCCTTGTGCAGCTCCATACAAAACCATCCACAACCCCTTTAGTAAAACATTAACAAATCCAAATCCAAATCCGTAGCATCCAAATAGACCATAAAAAAACCCAAAATCCCACTTTCCCCCAAATTTTCTCACTTTCCAAACTTAGCCCAAGTACATAGCATCCAAACAAACCATAAAAATAAATAAATAAATAAAAACACCAAAATCCCATTTTCCCCCCAACTTTCTCACTTTCCAAACTTTCTCATAATAAACATACTATATAATTTATTACCTTTTTCTTTTTTCCTAAAACTGCTCATTCCAAATGTGAAAGGTCAAAACTTCATCTAGGTTCGAGTCCTACTGAAAGATCCACTAGAGATCAGAAATTGTTGAATCTCTCCCGCTATCTTGCATTTCAATGGCCTGAGGTAGAAGATGGGAAAGAGAACGAAATTGGGTAGTTAAAAAAACAACAATCATATTACGAACAAAATATCACAACTTATGGGTGTCAAGTTACAACTAAGACAACATCACTTTCACACGATCCTATTAAAACATATGATTTTGATTTATGCATCAATAACAACATGTTAGGTAGACTATTATGAAAAACGTTATTCATATCATTAATGTATTGATTTTTTACAAAGTAAAATTGTATTGATAATATTAGTTTGTGGCCACTGGATTTTATATAAATATATTTTCTTTTGCTTTCAAGGAATATTTCAATATAGATATAGCTTCATTTTTCTTTTGAATATATTAGTTTTAATTAACTCTTTTTTTTTCTTTCAAAATATTTATTTTTATACTTTAAAAAAAGAAGAGAGAGATTGTGTTTTTATATTACTTATATATATATATATATTAGAATAATTTTAGTAACTCTTTAACATACAGTATTAATATTGATGATTTTTCATCTTATTATTTATGGAAGGCCAAAATGGCCAAATACCACAATTTTCAGAAATAAACAGCAAAAAAACACTGTTTCAGAACTATATAGGGAAATACCACTTTTCTAGAACTCGAGTTTCATAAACTCGAGTTCCAAATGGTACTTGAGTTTAAGAAACTCGAGTTCGTAGAAGTTTTGCCATCGTGGCACTGCTGAGGTGGAAATTGGGTGATTAAAAAAATAATGTGGTACTGAAGCTTGGTATACTTGAGTACCTTGCTACACAATACGCGAGTATAAGAGGCTTGAGTACCTTTTATTTGTCAATAATCCCAAAAAGAAAAATTACAAGGTACTCGACCTTGGTAAACTCGAGTATCTTGTTACTTTTTTTTTTTTTTTT